>NC_029773.3:71034360-71044501 GCF_000817695.3 Arachis duranensis | reverse complement strand
ATGCCTATTTATGGATTAGTGAGAATCTAGGCTGGATACTTGGTGAAAAGGAGTTTAGGATGCTTAGTGAGTTTTTATTGCAGTGCATTGTATTTATTTGGCATTTTTACCGTACTGGGAACCCATGGGCTCGGGGTTCTCATTCCGTATATATCTCTTGTTTTTCAGATACAGGTTCAGGTGCTCAGAAGTGAGCTGCGGTTCGTCTGAGAGACGGCGAAGATATTTATTTTTCCCTATTTTGTGTTTTGCTTAGAATCTCTCCATCTTTGTTTTGAAAAGATTATATTATGTGTTGAACTCTTTTGGAACTTGCCTATAGAGGCTCTTATGTTTCCTTTGGGAGAGATTAGGATGTACTGTTGTCAACTACTTTCATACTGTACCCTAGCCGGCCTAAACTTCGCGGGTCGCGACTAGTGGCTATTTACTTATGTTATATATATCTATCTGTTATCTATCTCTTAATCTCCTTTATGCCTTGTCCATATATCGCTTTCGGCTTCACGTTTTATCTTTTCGTTGTCGAATCGTGAGTGATACGTCTTCGCGATTTTATTTCTACTCTTTTCAGGCTTCTCGATTAATACTCCTTTCGAAATTACCTATGTTTATATATTAAAAATCCACCTGAGAGTCGTACCACCGTAATATCATTGACTTATGACTCGAGCATAAGGATTTAGCGCGCCGCTTAATCAGTTTTCTTTTCTTTTCTTTTCAAATTCTAATTCTTTCTTCTTCTCCTTCCTCCTCTCTTCTTCATTCTTCTTCTTCCACCTTTCGCACTTTCCTCTCCTCCCCTCTCATCCTTATTCCCTTTCTTTTCTTCTATTTTACATTTTCTTACTCGCATTCATGGCATTTTAACTTCATTATTTATACTCTTCTTATTTTCTATATTTGTTGTTTTCACATTGGTATTAATATTTTTTTACTCAATTATTGTATATTTCTTGCATTACCTTGGGTGCTTCTTAACTTGTCTGCTATCTAGTTTACATACCCTGTGCTTCTATTATTTTCTCACCTATATGTTGTAGATACCATGTAGTTGAGCACCTTACTATTTGGCATTAGCCCACTTATGTTTTATTTCTTTTCATATCTTTGCTTGTGGGTTCTTTCCCTTCCTTTTTCTCCTCTTTCAGGATGGCCACCAAAAGAGAAAAGGAAAACTTTTCAACCTGGAGCAATAAACAAGTCTGCGGCACAATCTTTGGAGAAAAAGCATCAGTTGGAGCCACCCGCCCACTTGCGCATCTTTGCATGCACCGAGGATGGTGCAATCTTTCAGTGTAGGGAGGTCGATACCGATCTCCGTGGGTTAGTTACCTTCCTGTCTTAACACCAAAGTTTAGTTTTCTTTGTAGTTAGTTGTTGCATTTGCATGTTTGATTACATTATAGTTAGACTTTGTGCATATTTTACCACTACTTGGTTAAAGTAATATTTTCTTTTTCAAGAAAATTTTTAGAGTATTTCACTAATTGGAATTAAAATTTTAATTGAACTTGTTTGAAGAAATTTATTTTGGAACATGGTTTTAGAACTCGAACACACAAAACTAGTGAGATTTTGAGCCTATTCGATTGGTTGCATTTTATCAACCAATATTTTGTTTTGGTGTGTGTTGTTCTCTCTAAAATTGTGATCTTTGTCTTGCTTGATTCTATATTTCCATTATTTGATGTATGCATGCACTTATATGATTGAGGCCCTTGTTTCACTGAGCTTACATACCCATATGGCCTTAACCTTTTCATTATCCCTTGCAAACTAATTTTGAGCCTATTTTTACCCCTTTGTTCTTTACTTTAGCACATCATTAACTCTAAGCATAAAATAATAATGTCCTTAATGTGAATCCTTGGTTAGTTTAGACTAGTGAGAGTTCTCACGAATTAAGTGTGGAGAAATTGGGTTTGCCAATATTTGGTTTGAGAATTAGGTGTTGTATATTCTTGTGAAAATGTGCAAAATAATAGTTGCGCACATATTATTGCATTCAATACTTTAATCATATGCATTGAGAAAGACAAAAATAAAATAAAATAAAATAAAAAATGATGAGAAAAAGAAAAGAAAAAGAGCAAACAATAAAAAAGGGACAAAATGCCTTAAAATAAATGGTGATAGAAATGCATATGTACTGTACTCAATTTTGGAATGCATGAATATGTGGAAAACATAGTTAATGGGTAGTTAGATTTTGCATTTTAATTACATGGCTTGTCCTAAGTTAGGTGGGAAGTTTAGGTTAATTAAGGATTCAGATTTTAGTCCACTTGACCAAATACAATCCTACCTTGACCCTAACCCCATTACAACCCTTTAAAGAACTCTTGATATGTGTATTGGTGCATTAAATTTTTGTTGATTGTTAGATGAAGAGCAAGCTTTAGAAATAAAGCTTAGTAGAGAATTGAGAGAATCGAACCTTAAACACCTGAGCGATAAGAGTGTATACACTTCCGGTGAGGGTTCGATGCTCGATTCTTTGTTCCCGACTTTCATGAGCTATCTTCTTCTTTCAAGTTATTTGTACTTCATTTTATGATTTGAATTAGTGAAATCCAGTTCATATTTATTCTTGAAAGGTTTATCTATTTTTAACCAAGCAGGTAAAAGCATTTCACATTTAGTTGCATTCATATAGATAGGTTGCATTGCATAAGTTCTACCATTTTTCCTTCACTCTTATAGCTTCTCTTGAGTTTAGCATGAGGATATGCTAATGTTTAAGTGTGGGGAGATTTGATGCACCACTATTTCGTGGTATATCTTGTGCTTAATTGAGTGGATTTTATCCACTAATATCACATTTATTCATATAAATTGCATGTTTTACATTTTTCTTCCTAATTTTGTGCTATGATTGAAAACATGTTTTTTTGGTCTTAATTTAGCTAATTTTAATCCTCTCTTATTACCATTCAATGTCATGACATGTGTGTTAAGTATTTTCAGAGATCACAGGGCAGGAATGACTTAGAGGATGGAAAGGAAGCATGCAAAAGTGGAAGGAATACAAGAAGCTGAAGGAACTGCAAAGTTGTCAGCCCTGACCTCTTTGCATTTAATTGACCATAACTTGAGCTACAAAGGTCCAAATGAGGCGGTTCTAGTTGCGTTGGAAAGCTAACATCTCGGGCTTTGCAACGATATAAAATTTGTCATAGTTGACTTGGCGTTCAGGGACGCGCACGCGCAAAGCACGCGTACGTATGGATGGTGCGAAAGTTTAGCGACGCATATGCACGCATGACGCGTACGCGCGCATGAGCTACGTGCTGTACGTATAAGAAATCGCCCTCAGCAATTTCTGAACTGTTTTTGACCCAGTTTCAAGCCCGAAAAACACAGATTAGAGGCTGGGAGTGGAGCAGTATCAACCATTCATTCAACACAACTTTTCATTATTCATAATTTTAAGTTTATTTCTTCTCCTATCCAGGTTCAATGTTCCTTTAATTTAGTTTCTTTTCTACTTCTATTTATTCTATTACTTAAATTTATGAATTCTCATGTTAGAATTGATTTCTATTTTAATTCAATTTGAGGTATTTCATATTTATTGCTTGTTTCTCCATTTGTTGTCATTAAATCTCTTGGCTTTGGTTGAGTAATTGGTGACACTTGAGTTATCAAACTCCTTTGATGATGGATAATTGTTATGTTTGCTAGTTGATTTGAATTCTACTAACTCTAGTCCTTCCTCAAAATTTGACTAGGATCTGGGAAATCAAATTGGTTTATCCACTTGACATACCTTCATAGTTAGAGGTTGGCCAAGTGGGAGCAATGAATAATTCTCATCACAATTGATAAGGATAACTAGGATAGGACATCCAATTCTCATACCTTGCCAAGAGCTTTTCTAGTTATTAGTTTATTCCTCTTGCCATTTACTATTCTTGCTTCTTATCTTAAAAACCCCAAAAATATACCTTTACGTAACCAATAACAAGAACACTTCCCTGTAAGTCCTTAAGAGATGTCCCGAGGTTTAAATAATTCGGTTATCAATTTTATTAGGGGTTTGTTACTTGTGACAACCAAACTTTTGCACGAAAGGATTCTTTGTTGATTTAGAAGCTATACTTTCAATGAGAACATATTTGTGAAATTCTAGACTACGCAAAAGTCCGTTCGTCAGTCTCCTAACATAAAACACAAGTTCATCATCTGAAATACCGTCACTGGACTCATTCTCTTTTGATTCTATTTTTGACTTGAGGGCTATTTCCTTTTTTTTAGTCCAGGTTTGTGTGCGGGGCTTCATAGGCAAGAAATTTTTATCTCAACTCATCATAGGTTATAGGGCATAGGTTATTGCTCTCGGCTAGGATAATGGCAGTGGTTTCCCATTCCTTTGTGAGGCTTCTAAGGAGTTTTTTCACTAGGGTTTGTTCTGAGTAGGTTGTACCCAGAGCACCAAGGTTGTTGATTATGATTGAAAATCTCTCAAACCCTTCATCAATGCTTTCTCTATCCTTCATATTAAACATCTCGTACTCTTTTCGTAGCATATCAATCCTCGTTTCTTTGACTTATTTAGTGCCTTCGTGTGTAACCTGGAGTTTCTCTTAGATTTCTTTGGCTGTCTTGCATCTAGACACCTTTTTTACTCTTCAATGCTGATAGCACAGTGAAGTAGGTTGATGGCTTTAGCATTCGGTTCCATTTTCTTATTGTTGTCATCATTCCATTCAGCTTCCTTTTTTGGAGTCACCACTCCATCAACACTTGTTTTTGTTGGAATCTTGGGACTGCTAACAATAATCTTCCAGATGTTGTAATCAATGGATTGAATGAAGATCTTCATCCTCTCTTTCCAGAAGGCATACTTCTTCCCGTTGAAGAAGGGAGGCCTGTTGTTTGATTGGCCTTTAGTTAGAGTATAGGCAACTGTGGTTGTGCTCAAGTTGTTTGCCATTAGACCTTTACTCCTAGAAGTGAAGCTTGATTCTTGAGACCTTGGCTCTCGATACTAATTGAAGGTTGTAGAAGGCTTAGAGAAGGGGGGTTGAATCTATGACCTTCTTTTACTTTAATGAAATAACCCTTTTAGAACGCACTTTCAGTCTGAATCTGTTTGAACTCAACAGCGAAAAATTTATGAGGCAATTTCATTTTGTCTCATGAATTTCAGAAAATAGAATAGAGAATGGAAAAGAGAAGCTGACACCATCATGCATCCTGGTTCAGTTGTCTTGTGCAATGCAACCTACATCTAGTCTCCGCTACAATAGTGGTAGAATTTCCACTATAGTTAAAGTATTACATACACCAATTCCACAGGATTGACCCAATCCTTTCATTCTCATGTTCTAACCTAACTTGACTTGGCTATGCTAATACCTAACTTTTCACTCTTAGTGCTCACCCAACTAAGAAAGGGGTACCTCAAGGTACAAGATAAAAGACACAGAATCAACCTAAAGAAAT
Organism: Arachis duranensis; assembly: GCF_000817695.3. NCBI lineage: Eukaryota > Viridiplantae > Streptophyta > Magnoliopsida > Fabales > Fabaceae > Arachis > Arachis duranensis. Next base: position 71,039,050 of record NC_029773.3, on the reverse strand, counting down.
TTGAAATCACTCTAGGTTTTTCACTCAAGTATTTCTTTCTGCCTCTTTCTACTCTTAGACTTTTACTTGAACTCTCTCATTATGTCTTTTACCTCAAGAAATTAAAGAAAGATAAACATTAGAAAGAAAATTACAATCTGTAAAACATGAAAGAGATTGATGCTTCAACAGCCTCTTTGCTATGTGATGAACCAGATTTGCTTGCCTCTGATTTAGTTCCTCATTCTGGCAGAATGCTCCTTTGACTAGGAAGCACTGTCCAAGTAGATGAACTTCTTCAGAAAACTCTTCTCAGAACATTAACCTCAAAAATACTGGTTCTCTCTCCTTGTCTTCAGAATGATGAAAAATTTTCTTTTGTATCTCCTTGTATATTGCTGAGTTGCTCTCTCCAAGTCAACTCCTTGAGCTGTGTGCTACCAAATTGCTTTTTCACTTTCTTCCATTATTCCTCAAATTAGGAACTTTTGGTTCTGACTTTCTTTTTTGATCGAAAGCCTCAAGTAAGCAAGGAAAAACATTTTCAATGGCAATCCCACATCTGAACTCTTGAGATGCTACTTTGTCCCCAAGAAATAAATTTGACCATTAATTTACGACAGTTATTAACAGATATCATTTTCTCCATTTATTCCAATTTGGAGTGGCAGAGAATTGGGGAAGAGGAGAAGAAATCACGATGCATGCAAGAGGAAAGAAGTTACCTTTAACTTCTGTCTTAGTTTGATGTGGTTTGATTTGGGTGATTTGACCTCTACCTTTCTTGCTTAATCCTTCTCTTTCTTTCTTCTTTGGTGAACAGCTTAAGAACTAAGCTTTCTCTCTCTTTCTTTAGATTCTGACTGAAGAGGAAAAAGTGAATGTTGCCTTTAGGACTGCACTTTGGAGGAATCAGCTTTGAGTGATCAATTCGGGTTTGGGTTGGTTATTATTTATTCATCCTGTTTGATTTCTTTGGCCCATTTGATTTCGTTGCTTTGATTCCTTTGGGCTGTTATTGTTTTATAGCCCATTAGCTTTGATTTTTATTTTCCATCCAATTGGGCTACTGCTTTGTTTTTCTTTGGTCTACAACACTTAGTCAAATTCAATTAAAAACTAATTGGGTATTTAACTCACTAAAAATAATATTTGTCATCATTAAATTTATTTAGTTAATTTCTTAACTCAACAAAGATGATGACATAAGAAAATGAGAGTCTTAGCCTTATCTTCTCTTGATTATTCTAGCTCTTTTTTTTATGATATCCCCATTTTTTTGGATTCCAAACGGATTTCTGCATCAAGTGTCTATTCTAAATAATTTTTTCTCATTAAATCAAGAGTGACAAATTTAAGTTTTTATAAATTTGACATGATAACTCTATTTAACAAAAATAAATAAAAACAAGTAAATAATTAAGAATTGTTATAAATATATTGTTATATATGACTTATATTGTAATCATATTTTAAAATTTAAATAAATAGAATCAATTATAAATATAACCTAATTGAGTCAGTTAAAAATTAGGCTATTGCCTATAAATAATTTCTTTTGATATTCTTTGGGATAACATAATCATTAAATAAATTAAAATCACCCATTATTCTCTCTATTCTATTTCTTCTTCCCTGTCCTCTTAAATTCTAATCTTTATTTTTATAACAAATTATTAGTATGAGTTTTATTTAAGTAGTTCTCTACTTCTCACTCACTAAATATTTATTTTCTCTGATTTCTTTTTACACCGCACATAAACTATTTTATTCTTTTAGCATTGAATCAATTCTTTTAGTATCTCTGATGTACTTTGTTCAATATGCATGTCTTTGTATCTATTTTTTTATTCCGTATATGCCTTTCTTTTATTTCATGTATGATTGTATGCATGATTAATTATGTGGTCACTTCCATTGCATTTCTTTTTGCATATTTCTTGTATGCGCTGATCTCTCTTGTTTATATTTGCTGTTTAGCAATGATGGTCACTAGTTATATTTCTAACACCCTAATAGATAATAAACATTAAATTTAGTTTGATAAATACATATAACTTTGCCATCATTAATGTGCATGATAAATAAATATAATTTTGCATTCAGTTGCTTTGTTTGATGGAGCAAATAACATATATATGCGCATTTTTTTCTTTTCTTTTCTTTCTTCGGTAGTTTTTTATTTCTTTCTCTTTTAGTTTGTTACTTTGTTGCTTCTCTTCCTTTCCTATTTTTTCTCTTATTTGTTACGCTATTTTTCGTTATTTAGTTTATTTATTTATTTATCTTTTTATATATAATATTTTATTTAATATTAATATCATTTTTTCGAAATAAATGACAAATAATTTAAAAAAATATATTAAAAATATTATTCCTTCAAATAAACATATAACACGAGTTAAACCTTAAAATAGTCTATGAGATTGACGTCGTGCACTAAAATCATTCCTAAGATTCTAATTGCACTAATTATGTCCCTGAGATTGAGAAAAGTGCATTATATTAGTCCGTGACCTATTTTCATTAAGGACATGATGACATGGCTTAATGACATAGATTGTAAGTAACACGTGTCACTCCATAATTTGACCACGTGTAATGATATGATGATGTGGTGACCAGTGACACGTGGCATGCTGACGTGAATGATTGTGCCACGTGTCACAATATTATTTATCCACGTGTCTGTTTGTGCCATGTGTCGCAACAGTATTCGTCCACGTATCGTCCATTAAGTCATCGTTATAGATCACCAAATTAGTCCTTCACTTTGCATTAAGTGACTCATTTTAGTCCCATAAATTGAATGTCGTGCACCAAATTAGTCCACTCACTAGTTTTTTCTCATTTTTTTCTATAAATTCAAAATTCTCAATATTTTTTAATGCATTAATTTCAATTCTATTTTTTCACATGTTATTCAAATAAAAGTGCTTTTATAAAATATCTTTTCTCTTGCGAATACCCTAACCGCCAACTTGGAGTTAACGTGAAGGCATTTCAAGCACCTTCACTACCATCTCCGACCTCTTTCATTACTTTTATAAAATATTTTTTCTCTTGCGGATACCTCTAACCACCGTCTTGGAGTTGACGTGAAGGCATTTCAAACTTCCCTTATTACCATCTCCAACCTCTTTCGTCTAGACTGCAGAGGTCGGAGATGGTAGTGATGGTGCTTGAAGTGCCTTCAATCTAGCTCAATTACACATAATGAAAATGTGTATTTCATAAGAACAAAAAAAATATTTATTTTAATTATTGATTTATTGTTAAAAACACATGTTTTTTGATGAAAAAAATATGTCTAATCAATCATATAATTATTTTTTATAATAACATACTTATATATTACACAATTTATCAATATTAAATTATGAAAAAATTATATAATTAAAACTAAAATCTTAAAAAATTTTATAAAAGCACTTGTATTTAAACGATATATGAAAAAATAGAATTGAAATTAGTGCATCCAAGATATTGAAAATTTTAAATTTATAGAAAAAATGAGAAAAAATTGGTAAAGGGACTAGTTTGGTGCACGACATTCAATTTCAGGGACTAAAATGAGTCACTTAATGCAAAGTGATGGACTAATTTGGTGCATCTACAACGATGACATAATGGATGACACGTGGACAAATACTGTTGTGACACATGGTACAATCATCCCTATCAGCATGCTACGTGTCATTGGTCACCACATCATCATACCATTACACGTGGCCAAATTATGGAGTAACACGTGTCACTTACAATCCACGTCATCAAGCCATGTCATCATGTCGTTAATGAAAAATGGGTCAGGGACTAATATGGTGTACTTTTCTCAATCTCAGGGATGTAATTGGTGCAATTGGAATCTCAGGAACGACTTTAGTGCACGACGCCAATCTCAAGGACCATTTTGGGATTTAACTCCTATAACACCCATAGAGTTAGTATCATAATTTTATTTACATTCTCAGCAATGAATATATACCTTTGATAATTTATTACATTATCCTTTTTATTTTGGATCCTTTTACAAAGAGTCGAAAACGCAATGAAAACATCATTTTTGTGAGCTAAGAAAAGAACTTATCGGAATCTAATATAGTCATCAACCACTACTAAATCATAATATTTTCTTCCCAAACTTTGAGTTTTAGTAGGACAAAAAAAAATCAATGTGTAGCATTTTCAATGACCTTTTGGTAGAGATTTTATCATTGGACTTAAAAGAAGATTTAGTTTGTTTTCCTAATTAATAAGCATCACAAGTGATGTCTTTGTCAAACTTTATATTAGGAAGATCTCTTGTAAAACCCGGTTAATTAACGGCTAATTAACCCATAAATGAGAATTTATTCTAGAAAGCCCAAAATGTGATTTTTATGGCTAAATGTGATAGAGGAGATTGAGACGAGAATTTCGGTACCAATTTTATAGAAATCGGACCAAGATTGGACCGAACGGGTCAAACCGGGCCAATTGGACCCAAAGTGGGCCCTTGGCCCAACATAACTTAGCCAAAACCCTAGTTTTCAGCACTCTCTCTTCTCATTTGTTACACACACAAGCTGAAATTAGAGAGAAAGGGAGGAAGAACACTCTCTCAAGTTCTCTCCCTTGGTTGATCTTCAAACCACCATAACTTTTGATCTAGAGCTCCGATTGCCGCTCCGTTTGCGGCCACGCGTTCACCGCGGAGAGCTCTACAAAA
>NC_029773.3:71033265-71034279 GCF_000817695.3 Arachis duranensis | reverse complement strand
TGGTATGATGTATGAGAAATATGCATGTTGTGATATATGCTTGATGATTGGTTATGGTTGAATTGTGGGTTGAACCATGTTGATGGTGAGGATTGTGTACAATGATGATTTAGTGGAATTGATGTTGTTGAGAATTGGCATGAGGAAGAGTATATGATATGTCTATATGTTTGAGTTTGAGCCACTTGGGTGAATTGGGTTAAAATGATGAGATAGTGATTTTGTAATTTGTGGTAAAGTGTCAATGTGTGAGTTGAGGAGGCTTGATGTTGAAATTGATGTATTTTTATTGATTTCAAGAAAAATGGATGAAAATGGCATGTTTTGATTGATTTTGAAAAGAGGTGGGAATGGCTTGTTTGCAAATGGCACTTTGTGGTTTTTATGAAAAACATGGTTTTTGGGCATACTTTGGTGGGACATAACTTGGAATACGGATCTCTGTTTTGTGTTAAATCTATTTAGAAATGAAATTGGATCCGGGATGTCCATGCCGTTCGAAGAACGGGTGAAAAACGATTTAAAATGAGAAAGTTATGTCCGTTGGAAGATTGGGGTTCAAATTGGTGGATTCTGCAGCTTTTAACTTAGAAAATTTTTAGCAGAATGACCCCTTGCGCGTGGGCGCACTTGACGCGTGCGCGCCGTTCTTCCCGAAAATGCCATCCACGCGTGCGCGTGATGTGCGCGGGCGCGCCGATGGTGCTGCACCCAATGCCCAGCCATTTTCCAGAGAGTTATGCCAAAACTGTGCTAGTGTTGTGCCTGGGGCACGAGAACACCCACGCGTACGCGTGGTTGACGCGTACGCGTCGATTGGCAAATTTTTAAACCACGCGTTAGCGTGCATGACGCTTGCACGTCGATGAAGTTTTTGAGGCCATCCACGCGTGCGCGTGGAGTGCGCGTACGCGTGGACCTGTTTTCATCCCAAAGTTGATTTTTGAGTTATAAAAGTCAAATCTCATACTTCTAAGTCTCCGATCTCACCACTTATATCTTAAATCATTATGA
>NC_029773.3:71031503-71032696 GCF_000817695.3 Arachis duranensis | reverse complement strand
AGATGATATCATCGGCCACTAGGGACAGGCATTCATCATATGCATACTATGTGAATTGTTTGAGATTGCCTATTTGACTGCATATTATTTGCTAATTGTCTAAATGCCTTACTTGTTCCTAATTGTATATTTCTTGCTTGATATAAATGTGTTTGCTACTTTATACTCCTACTGGCGGTTGGGAGGTCTGAAGGAATTGGAAAGGGAAGTATTAGTTAGACTGAAGAATCTTTAGTCAGATGCCCTTTATGCTTTAGCCTGTTTATAAGCTTTGATATTATCTGGAGGAAGTTCTAAGATTGCCTTTGGCTTTCCTCCATTATTATGTATTATATATGTGGAAGCTGTTACCATGCTGGGGACCTCTGGTTCTCACCCATGCAGATTTTGTGGTTTTCAGATGCAGGACGTGAGGTTTCCCGTTGAGGCATGCTGGAGACTTCTATAATTGCGAAGATCCTTTGTTCTCGGGGCTATGTTTTGGTTTATATGTTTTGCTTAGATACTTTTATCTCCATTAAATAATACACACTGTGATGACTCCTCTCATGGGAGATTTTGGAGAATAGGTTTTATGTATTTGTGTCCCTTTGGGTTTCCTTTGGGGTTTTCCTTATTTTTATCATATGTATATATTGCTATGCTCGGACCGGTTATCTTCGCAGCCGGATTTTGAGTCTTGATATTCCTGTTTTTGACACTCCTTTGTATATATATAATCTCGCGTTGGTTTATCCTTGCTCGTTACGTTATCGATCGAAGTGTTGCGTTTTTGAGTTGCGGTTTTTGTTTACCCCTTTTTCTACAAAGGCTCCTAGTTATAATCAATCATTCATACTACTATACGTACTAGATTTTTTTTATAGTTAGAGGTCGTAATACCTTGCCATCTCTGAATTATGACTTAAGCATAAGACTCTGTATCGTAGGGTGTTACACCTCTAATAAAGTTATTCCTTACAAGTTTAAAAATTTGGAACATGCTTGCATGTCCTAATTTCTTATGCCATAGCCATTTTTCAAATTCCATAGAGGTGAAACATGCCACATTTTGTTAACACGTAGAATAGAATTATGTATTTTTTTAAAGAAATTATTTAGTATAATAATATATTTATTTTTATTTTGTAATATTCAACTCATTTAAATAAAAATACAGAATTATTATACATGTAATCATATTATATATATAT
>NC_029773.3:71000524-71031367 GCF_000817695.3 Arachis duranensis | reverse complement strand
AGACCTAAGGCTACACTTATATACAGTAGCTATAGTTTATAAAAAAAACGAGGGACCTAAGGCTACGCTTATAAAAAGTAGCTATGGTATACAATGTGGCTACACTTTATATGTGATGTAGTAGCGTTGAAAAGCGTAGCCTATTCTGGAAAAATGAAAGCTGAAAAGCGTAGCCTTTGGTCCTGAACAGCATCACTTGAAAAGCACACACTATTCCCAAACGCCAAAAGTGTAGCCCTTGGTGTAGAAAAGCGTAGCTTTTGAGAATAGGCAACGGCCGAATAGGAATCACTCCAAAAAGCGTAGCCGTAGCCCAAAAAGCATAGCCGTAGCCTAAGGCATCATTTTTTTTTTACTTTTGGCTATACTTTTCAAGTGTACCTAAATGGGTGTTTTTCTTGTAGTGGTTCTTTTAGTTCCTCTAGAATGAGTCCATACACATTGTTTTATACCTTTTAGCTTCAAACAAAATTTCGTCGGATTTTTCACATACAACTAAGCATTCCAATTTCTTAAAGATAACCAAATATCCTATATCACACAATTGGCTAATGTTTAGTAAATTATGTTTTAGTCCGTCAACTAAAAACACATCACTAATGAAAGAAAAAAAATTTTTTTACCAACTTTTTTAATGGCCACAATTTTACCTTTATCATTGTCACTGAAAGTTACAAAGCCTCTATCATATTTGTCGAGTTTGATGAAGAATGTAGACTTTCCAATCATGTGCCTAAAACATCCACTATCCAAGTACCACATGTTATCCTTCTTCTTCGATGCTAGACAAAACTGCACAAAACTCTTAATTATCCAAATCATTTTGAATCCTTTAATGTTAAATCATCTTCATTGGTCAAGACCACTATAGTTGCCAACTATTTTGTAAACTTTATCACTTACTTGTTTTTCAATAATGAATCATTAAATAAGAAAATGTCCATCCTGATTGTATAAACGACAGAATTTTTTTGGTTGCTATTTTTTAAGAAGATTTGGATTTTGAAATCTTGTGGCTTTAGAAGTGGAAGCCACATCTTCAAATTGTGAACTTTTGAAAACAGTTTCTAATTTTTTAAGATAACCTAAATCTGCTTTTTCTTAAAGAGGTGTTTAATTAGCCAACAATTTATTTAAATTTTCAAAATTTTGAGCAAACTTGGCTAGATCCTATTTTAGACTTTTAACCTCTTTATGCAACCTATTATTTTCTTCAGAACAGTTTAAATATGCAATCACTAAATGTTGTTTCTCACCATCTTTAATTTCAGTCATGAGCCGCTTGTTTTCTTCAACAAGATCAACAGAGGTTTCAGCTTCTCTTAATTTTTCTTTGAGAAATGTATTTTCAGCTTTTTAGATGTCATTTTCAGATTCAAGTTCATGACACTGATTTAGAAATCTCTTAATTTTTCAGTGACATGATCAATCATGAGATGAAATTCTTCATTAGAGGGTTCAATAAAAATTACCTCATCAGGTTTGCTGTGGTCAACCATAAGGCAAGCTTGAGAGCTGCTGTCTGAATCCTCATCTTCATCTGAATCATTTTCCAGATCTTTCCAAAATTCCATAAGTCCCTTCTTGTCTTTTTGGTTTTTGTCCTTTTTCTTAAATTTTGGACAGTCATATTTATAGTGTCCTGCTTTTTTACAGTTGTGGCAGATGACCTTGCTTAGGTCCTTCTTTGATCCTCTTGAACTGCTTTCCTTTGCTTCTTCCTCTCAGTTTCATCATTTCTTGTGTTTCCTAGCAAAAAACACAAACTCGTCATCTGATAAATCATCACTGGATTCATCACCCAGAGACTCAGTACATGATTTGAGAACCACTCCTTTTTTTGTATTATTTTTCAAGTGAGTGATTTCATAAGCAAGTAATTTTTCTCTCAGTTCATCGTAAGTCATTTGACTAAAACTACTACTCTCAGATATGACTGTAGATTTAGTTTCCCACTCTTTTGTTAGACGTCTTAGAACTTTTCTCACTAGCACTGGTTCAGAGTGTGTAATTTCCATAGCATCTAAGCCGTTGATGATGATGGAAAATATTTCGAATATATCATCAATGTATTCTCCATCCTTCATAGAGAACATCTTGTATTCTTTACATAGCATGTCAATTCTGGTTTGCTTCACTTGAATAGTACCTTCATGTGTGACTTGGAGTTTATCCCAAATCTCCTTTGCTGTTTTGCACCTTGATACCTTTCAGTATTCTTCGAAGCTGATTGCACAGTTTAACATGTTGACAGCTTTGGCATTGAGCTCTATCTTCTTTTTGTCTTCATTGTTCCATTCAGCTTCAATCTTGGGAATGAGAATGCCATCAGCATCGGTTTTGGTTGGGACTTGAGAACCGTTCATGATGATTTTTCATATGTTGTAATCCACTAATTAAACAAGGATCTTCATTCTTTCTTTTCAATAGTTGTAGTTTTTTCATTGAAGAATGGAGGTCTATTATTTGATTGTCTTTCAGTTAGTGTGTATGCCATTACGTTGAAACTATTGTTGCTTGCCATCAAGATCTTTTCTTCAAGCTGTAAATCTTGATCTCTTTAAGATTAAGCTCTGATACCAATTGATGGTAATAAGTGACTAAGAGAAGGGGATTGAATCTTTGCCTCCTTTTTACTTTTCTTTTAACCTTGCTTTCCATTGAGAGAATACAAAAGATATTTTGGTTTTGTCTCCTGATACAGAACGAGACAGAACAAGTTTCTTGCAGGGAGTGTTGTATTGAGCGTGTGGCTTAGTAGAGTTATCAGAAGATGATTTACCTTTGTCTCCCAAACATAGCAAGCCAGAAACTGATAATAAAGTAGAGAGTAAACACATCGATGTGTCCTGGTTCGGCTACTTAGTACAATATAGTCTACATCCAGTCTCCATCACAACTTTCACTATCTTTTTCAACAGATTACAATCACAAATTCTCCCTAGGATCTACACAATCCTATCTAGGACAAGTCCAGGTTCTAACCCCAACCTGAACTTGACTAGGACTCACCCTAACTTTCAACAGCAAAGAGCTAACCCAACTTGTTAGGGAATCCCCTCAGGATCATGACACAAACTAAAAATACTAACAAAGGATTTCTGAAATAACTTAAGCTTTTTCTCAAAGTCTAGCTCTTTGCCTTTTTTTACTCATCGGCTTTTTCTTACAAACCTCACCATGTTTTTCTTTTACCAATGAAACTCAGACAGACTAAATTGAAAAAAAAAATACAAAATAAAAAACACGAAGAAGAAGAACAAGAACAGCTCATGGAGCTATAGAAACCGAAACAAGTGCTCTTTCTCTCTTGCTCATTTTTCGGCCGTTCATCCCTAATATATAAGAGTGGAGCTTCCAAGGTTTGAACAATCTTTAACACTTGGGTTATCTTCTTCTCCAATAATCAGAACCAGCAGCGACGTGGTCAGAGAAAAGAGAAAAGGCTGAAGCCGTGACATGCAGCCATACCATTCTCTTTCACTATTTTTCTTCAAACTTCTTGAACATAGGCCGTGTATCTTTGCTGTGGCTTCAAGTTTGATTCTTGATCGTTGACGAGCTACTGAGCAGTTTTGATTTTACTGTCTTCATAGTTGCTTAAATGGTGCTTGTAGGTCAGAGAATTTTTTCACAGTTTCTCGCTGAAGTACAAATAGAGAAATCTCTTTTTTGTGATCTTCTGTTGCGTTGAGATCTCTCCGTTGTTGTAGCCATTTACTTTTCCTTCTTGCTTGAAAATGGAAGCTAGCTTTTTATTCTTCTTTTTTCTCTAACTTCAGATCTTTCCTCTTTTTTCTTTCTTGGTTTAGACGGTAATGTGATAAGGAAGAAAATAGAAGAGAGAGAAGAGAGAATTTGATAGTTCAGTGGATGTGTAAATGAATTCAAATGAGTTGAAATTCAAATTTTAGGAGAATGAGTTTTGGTTATGTATCACCGAATAGGGCTTGGATCTTTATTTGGGCCAATGTACTTTTATTCTTTTATTTTGTTAAGGGTCCACTTTGTTTTAGATGAGAAGCATTTAAGGTGGAGGCAAATGAACATTAAACCTTGATTGTGTGTGTATTTAGGCCCATTTCTTTCTTTCTTTCTTAAGGTTCAGCAACTCAACTTTTAGGTCAAGCGCGATTGCTTTGCTGAATCTAATTGGACCAGAATGTGTATGTATGTGTGCTAATGTTTCATTCTTCTTATACTAGTGTGATTACTTTTAATTTCTGCACACTAAACAAGACATATCACACAAATAATTTAACTCAATAACATTTAGTCATCATCTTAATCATAGTTTGGTTCAATAAATTCAACAATGTTATTAATAATTGTATGACTTTTTATTACTAATAATATTATGACTACTAGTCATGATAACAACACTAATACTATTAGTCATAATTTTATTAGTAATAAAAATCATACAATTATAACAATATTAATGTTAATAATACAACTTAATAGAATAATGAGAGTTTTACTGTTATTTTTTTTATTCTATTTATACATAATTTTTTTATTTTTTATTTTTTATCTTAATTTAATTTCTAAAATATAATTAATCGAATAACTTAATTTTAAACAAATTTTAATACAAAATTAGTCTATAAATTTTAATCACTAAATGTGTGATAATTTATTTTTTTAGGATTAATTATTATCGTAAAAAAAGGTACTAAATATAATATAAATAACATTATTTATCTTTTAATTATTGTTGTTGTTAAAATTATTATTATCAATGTAGTAATATTTATGATTAATATTAATATTAATATTATAACTATTAGTAATAAGTGTTATTATTGCTCTGAATATCATTAGTAGTGGTAGTAGTTGTAACAGAAAATACCATATGAAACGAATCATTTTTACATTAAATTTTTGTTTTACAAAAATAGTTTTTTGAGCTCATTTACCCATCTTGGTTGTAAAAAAGGATAAAAATGAGAAAAAGCCCAACAAAAAAAAATTAAAACTATTCATTTTACTAGTTAATTTATAGAAAAAAATTTAAGTGTATTAGAAATATTGGTGTTTCAATTCTTTTAATCGTTGATTTCAATTAATATATTATATATATTTTTATAATTCAAATCAACGGTTAAAATAACTGGAATACCGATGTTTCCGATACACTTAGAATTCTTCCTAATTTATATAATGGTCATTAACAATGATTAGGTTATAAAGGTGACTGACCCATATACAGGAATCATATTGCCAATACTGCGTTGCGACAGTGTTTGTCCCTTATAATAGACAGATATTATTTAGGAGTTTTAACCAACTCAAATTTATATATGTAATTTATATTTTGGGCAAAAAGATAAAAGACATAGTGTAGCGACATTTGCCTATCAGAAACAAGCTAATTTTAATGTAGTTTGCATATTTTTGCTGTCAAAAATTGTAATACACTAATACCTCTAGTACGTAACATTAAATCCTGTTTGGATTTTTTCCCACACTAAATACTTAATAGGAACTCAAATTCATTTGTCAATTAATTAACTTCATTTATGTTAACAATAAGGTTTGAGTTTGAGCAAATTTTTTTTTCTTTTTTTTCTCATAAACCAAAATTAGAAAATCCTGTGATGGACTATAATCTATAAAACATGGATGATGGACACTTTTTTTATTTATCGTGTTTGTGTGTCGAATATATTTTAGATACGATATTTATCGATATACCTGTTTTTTGTGTTTAACTATGTCTTAATGAAAAATAAAAAATTCTTCTTTAGACATACTTAAATACTATCACGTGTTAACGTGTTCAATCTTATTCTTAACATGTATTTTTGAAATAAGTTTAGAAATAGGATATATTCATTATTAAAACAAAAAATATTTTTAAATATTTTATTTAATTAAAATTTTTTAAAATAATTAAAAAATTAATTTATATTTTAATATCAATAAAATACCAAAATATCATTATAATTTATCTAACAAATACTTTATATTTTATATTTATACCATGTTGCTGTGTCTTATAAGAAATTTAAATTTGTGTATTCGCATATTTCGTATTGTATTGTGGTCTGTATCCATGTCAATATCTATACATATTAATGGAATATCACAAATAATATTATCAAAATCAATTAACGTAAGAATTGATTGTACATAAGAACAACTGAAAATTATTAACCAATCCATGGATTTTATAAAGGCGAATGTTACTATATAGATGGAGAACTCTATCTATATGTGTAGATTATACGTGTTAGTCTCTTAAACATTATGCTGTAAGACAGGAAATAATGTGACGGAGATGTAAAGCGCAACTACAGATTTTTGTTAGTGTTGTAGAGGTGTGTCACATTGCTTAATATTCTCAAAATTGAATTAAGGGACATATTAGTAGATTATAATTTCTTGATTAAGGTTACATGTGTGTCCGTTTGACGACGTTGTTTGTTTGGGGTACATATATTTTCAAAGAGGAATTCGGGCTTTGGCAAAAATAATCCATTTATTAGGTTGTATTTGTTCATGAGAATAGAATAAGATAAAATACTGAGAATAAAATATAAAGGACGAAAATAAGAATTTAGTGTTCTTATATTCTGTGGTGATAAAGTAGAACAAATTATGAAAATTTAATTTATTCTCTTTTTTATTCAAAAAATTTGAAAAGAAAAATATAATAATAAAAAATAATTATAAAAAATTAACAAGAATAATAAAAAAATAAAAAATAAGTTGTGTCTCTTGTTAGTGTCTTTGTGCCCTTTTTGTCAACATAGACAAAAAATACACTAATTCAGTTTTTCTAGACACAATATTTTTATCCATATTTCATATGTCAAATACAATTTTATGTCTCTATATCTCTATCTCAATGTTCTGTCCTTATAAACAAACACAACCTAATAGACAGATCTATAGTATGCCATTATCTCCGCTACTAGCGTAGCGGCCACAGCGTTCTCATTCATTGTGCGAAAAAGAATTGTCTGTCACGCTAGAAAAATCCTCCAACAGGAATGGCTAAACAGCGACTCCACACTAGATGAACTATTTATCTTAGGTCTAGCATTCTAATATCTCCCTCTTCGACGATATCATTATTACTTTTTTGAACTAAAGAAAAATTACAAAAAACATCTGACCATCAGAAGCTAAAATGATATAAAAGAAATAAAATAAAATAATATTAAACATTTTTTATTTCTGCTAGATTTGAAAATTAATTTTTAATATTAATTTTTGTAGTGCCTAATGGAAATGGGGCTTCATGGGAGCAAGGACCCATCCCTCACTCCCATCTTTGTTTAGTAAAATGTCTCCCGGTCTCGCTCGATTTTTATCACGGGTCTTTATTTATTTTTTTCATCGGGAAGCGGATATCCATGGATATTTAGTTTTTAATTTTTTTAAAAAAAATAACACAATTATGATAAAATTTAATACAATTTAACTAAATGTATCAAACTAAAACACAATCAAGCACAAATCCGATGTAATTAATATACACACAAAATCTTCAGCATGCAAATTAAAATAAAATGATACAAATTTAAATAATTAGTTATTGTCAAATTTAAATGTTATACACATAATTAATTTGTTCTTTATAAAACTTAAAAAAATAAAAACAAAAACAATTAAATAACACTTATATAGAGTTATTTAAATAAATTTTATTGTGGAAATTTTGCGAGTTTTTGTGGGGTAAATATCTTAATCGTCTTCCCTGCCCTTATTTATTCATAGGAACGAGTCCTATGTCCATAAAAATTTTGCGAGTCCTGATTAGTTCTCTCAGATAATCACCGCAGATATCTGCGGGTGCAAAATTTTTTGCCATTAAGAGCCTAAGGTTATCAACATGATTAACATAGTTTAGAATCCACAAAAAATGAACATTGACCTTTTCACGGGCCCACTACTAAAAAACTTGTTGTTTCGGACTAAAGGTTGGTGTCTTAAGAAGTTGACATGTGTAATCTAGGTGACTTTTAGTATTAGCCTCTCCCAAACTAGCTTACTGTTAACCCATACTTTTTTATACTAGTTAATGGTGATGTGGCAAGTCTTTTGAGAATACAATTTTGAGCACCTAAAAAATGTTATTTGTTGCAGAGGTATGTTAAAAAGTTGAAATAATAAAAGAAGACGTAGCTATATTTTTTGACAAATGAGTCGGCTTTTCAAATGGTTTAAGATGGGTGGATGAATATTGGATGTAAAGGTATGTGAGGGTTGAAAAAAAAAAGAGAAAGCATTTGCTTTCTAAAGATTTAGAGCAAAAAAAGATGTTTGAGAGGAGTAACCCCTTTACTGCATGAGTGTATTCCATCGTGCCCTTTTTTGCTGCGATGCCCCCTCCTCTTGTCAGTAACGCCATCGTAGCCTTCTCTTCTCAACGACGTAGCCACTCCCTCTTCACATCAGCTGAGTCCATAGTCTTGGAGGTATTTCCCTATTTTTTTACGGGATTTGCATGCAACAAATAATTCTTAGTTAAATTCATTTTTTCACAAACTTATATAGGAATGAAATAAAGAATTGTTGTCACTATAATCATGTAGATTTTATTGTTGTTACTATAATCAGCTTCAGCTTCAGTTTTGATCCATAATACATCATCTAGATTTTATATTTACAGCATATCTTTATTTTTTTAAAATGTAATATTTTTTTTGTAGGTTGTATGCTAGAATGGAACAGGAAGATGTAGTCTCCTATTTTCATGGTGCAACGGCTATGGCCGACAAAAATTTGTGTGTCAGGACGAAGAAGAACTGATTTTCGATGACCCAAATGTTTGTCTAGGTGATGAACCTTCATCGGAGGTGGGTGAGAATGCGAATAAGGATGGGTATTTTGGCGATAATATTGGTGATGATTTTTACAAAAATTGGAAAGACCTCGCATTGACAGGATTGCTGACTTTGGCCGAATTAACTTTAAAGAAATAACTTTTGATCAAATGAGATTGCTACATTTTCCCGATCGGCATGTAGCTTTTGCTTTTGGCAATTTATATGAAAAAATGAATGGGTTTTCCACAAAGAAGGCCAGGCCAAGGCGAAATGCCAAGAAACAGGCGACACAACAGCTGTTTGTTTGCTTTAGGCAGGGGTTCAGAGAATTTGCTGCTGATAAGGAGGCCCAAGAACGTAAGCAGGAGCTTAAGCCTGAGACTAGATGTGGTTGTCTAGCGCAAATACGTGTTCATCTACATTTGGAGAGTGGTAGATGGATTATTTCATTCTTTGATGATGTTCATAACCACGAGATGCTTGACAAAACACTTACATTTATGCTCCCTAGGCACATGAAGATAAATGCTACCGCAATTGAACAAATGAACATGATGCTGAGAATTGGAATTAAAACACCACGTCATTTGTGCACACTGCGGGGGGTTCCAAAATGTACTATTTTTGAAGAGAGATATGTACAACCAGATTGATAAACAGAGAACGCTAATAGGGAGCGATGCGATGTCTTGTATTCAGTGGTTGGAATCATTTGCAGAGGAGAATCCTGGAATGTTTGTGCGTTACTTAGCAGACAAAGAGGGTCGTTTGGTGCACCTTTTTTGGTTTGATAACTGTAGTCAGTTAGATTACCTTGTGTAGTATTTGATGCAACTTATTGAAAGAATAAGTATATGTGCCCACTGGTTGTGTTTTCTGGCGTAAGTCACCATAACGAAACCATTATTTTTGCTGCTATCCTTGTTGGAAATGAGAGTGAGGGGACATATTCCTGGATACTTGAAAGATTTTTGGATGCTATGAAGGGAAAAGCTCCTTAGTGTGTTAGCACAGATGGGCACAGAGTAATGAGAAAAGCCATTGAAAAAATATTTCCTATGGCTTATCATCGTCTCTGTGCATGGCATCTCCTTCGAAATGCAACATCGACTTTGGCCAATCCAATATTCACTTCTGAGTTTAAAAAGGGCATGATTTTTTATTATGAGGTTTTAGAGTTTGAAGACAGGTGGGAGAGATTGGTCACTGAGCTTCAGCTTTAGGAGAATCAATGGGTCTGTGACCTTTATAACCGGAGGAAAATGTGCGACTCTGACAAAATGAATATGCAAGGGTTTGCATTCATTACTTGGTAAGTTTGTCCACTCCCGCCATAATTTGAGGGGTTTTTTTGAACAATTTTTTCGCTGTGTATCAAAGATGAGGTCTGAGAAAACACAATCCAATATGCATAACGTGTTTAGACACTTAGTGTTGCAAAGTCCTTACATGATTTGGAGAGGTCTGCCACAAAGTTACTAACGAGGGAGATATTTCTCTTGTTTCGGCCCATGTTGTTCCGTGTATGTACATTAAACGTCTGGTCTTGTATATTAACTCCGACATCAGACATATACACCATTTTACGATTGGGCAATTCACAGAACTACTGGCATGTTTCGCACTATCCCGGGGATTCGATTTTTAAGTGTTCTTGTTTACGGATGGAATAATCCATTGGAATACCACGCGAACACATTGTGTCCCTTCTTGTACATCTTGATTTCATGGAAATCCCAACGAGTCTTGTTTTGGAGAGGTGGTCTAAGAACGCTTGGTCGAAGATGAAGCAATATGTTGAGAAGGGACTGTTTTATTGGGACTCTATGGTAACTTGTCGCAATTGGATGCTGAACGGCCTATGTAAGGAGATGTGTGTGCTTGCTTCAGTGAGGGAAGATCAATTTGAAATGGTCACTATGAAGGTACGCAACAAGATCACTCATTTAAAGCACGATACCAAAGTTGGGCCTTCCCCACCAACGGTTGTTGGTCAATCATCCACACTCGAGGGGTGCATTCAAGACCCACTTATTATGTACCGCAAGAAGAGGCCAAAGAAGGGCTCAATTAACCGTACTTTGGTTAGGGCGTGAGATGATGCAGTATTTGTCAATGGGTTGGGTACAATTGACTTTTTTACTAGTTGAATCGTTTGTAGGGGCTGCAGCCTAGCCACGTGGATGACGTCGATGAAGATAACTACTACACTCCTAACTTTAGGGAGGAAGTTGATGATGATTATTCTTTAGTTTTTTTAATTCCTTTTTTATAGTTTGTCTCTATGATGATATCAAGTTAAATACGTATTATTTGATGTAGGAGTATGCTCATTACCACTCTCAGCCCGTGGGGCAAGAGGAACACTTTTCTCTAGATGAAGAGGACTTCCAAGTACCATTAACGGATCCTTTTTACAGTTGGCATCGGTAGAATAAATATAATTATGGTTCAATTATTATGATTTGTTGTTAAGGAACTCCTTTATTATATAAGATAACCATGTGTGAAGGTACCTTGCTGATGTAGCTTGGGTCTATTGGGTTCGGTATCGTGTCATTATTGTGACCTTGACATGAGGATTTGGTTAATTTATATTTGGTGCATGATTGACTTTGTTATGGTACACTTGCTTTGTCTTTCATCCGAATATAAATCATTTGAAGTGCTTTGTAGTATTCTTGCCATGTTGAGATCTTTGTAGCAAGTCCCAACATGAGGCTATTTTGTTATGTTAAGGCCAATCTTTCCTGTTTTGTAACCAACTGTGAGGCCGGCTAATTATTATAACCTTCTAACCAATTTGGAGGCCTACTAATTATTATAAGCATGACACCTGAATAAAATTTATTTAGCCAATTAGACGTATTTGTACTGCACCAAGCATCATTGCCTTCATACACCCCCTCACATGTAATAATTTTTTAAAAGTTTTAAATGGGATACATTATAATATGTATAGAAATACACAACATAGAGGTCTTTGCTTGCACACAACATAGTAATAATAAATTTGAACACATAATTATTGGTATTAAGACACAATAAGCTCATAAAGAAAAGGCAAATATTGCTAATTGGCAAGTAGTAGTGCTCGGCCATATGTTACTAGACCAAAAAGTGATCCGATTCAAGCATAGAAAATGCATACTCCTAATATAACAAGTTTGGAAAATTCCATTTGTCTCTCCGCAATTTATGAGATCTAGTTCGGCTTCGGAATCCAATGCATTGCCTCATTGAATGGAGCCATTAGTAATGCAAGTGTCGTGTGCACCCTGACCATGTATTCAACCATCTGCAACATAAACACAAAAGATTTTTGGAGAGTATTGAAGCATAATATGGGGTTCCTTTTCGTAAACAAAGGTTAGTGTTCGTAATGGTTATTAACCTACTTTGTGATGAAGATTATGTTGAAATGTATCACCCATAACCATCCAGTTTAGAACCAAAATAGCTTATGTGTCACTGTTACAGTATGAAATGTATCACCCATAACCATCCAATTTAGAACCAAAATAGCTAATGTGTCACTGTCACAGTGAACTTGTTAATTACTCAAGTTGCGTTGCCAAAAAATCCACAAGCCATGTTCAAAAAATAAAACAGATGAAATACAATATAACTTTCATTTTCAAAAACATTACTCGTGACCACATATTTCAGAAGAAAGATGGATATTATTCAACAAGTTTTGTTACTGCACTTTTACCGTTGTTGGCAAAAAGGAACTCTCTCCACTGGTGAGACTCTGAAGTTCATAACATCGTCGGTTATCCTGAAAAACTGAATTGGGTATGACAGGTTGCAAATTATGCGAGACATTGTATCTCCCTGCACAAAAATGGGGTTCAAAGATTATAAATAATACCAATTAGATTGTGCAAAGCCAACGAGACAATTAAGGGGGAAAGCCATTTTACTAAATTTTGGACGAAAGCCTTTCTGTTTATGATCTCTTCCTCACCAGTGCATGAGTCCAAAATATACATGACTCCCTCTTTAAATCTGATCACTACAAGATACTAGTAGCTTGAAAGTTCCTTAATCAGGAAGTAGCCCTGAATCAAAATAGGCAGTTTGAATTATATTAGTAAAGTTATTGTAACCACTCTACCCCCACGAGGCCTGTGATTCCTCATTCTTTACAACGTTTAATTAGATAATTACCAGTATAGTTAATTTACTTCTTTCAAAACTAACTACCACTTACTAATTCATAAGTAATGAATTAGTAGAGGAGTTATCCTAGAATCATTATCAACTATTAACCCGGTTTTACCTTTCTCCCTTTCAAAGTCACGGTTTTCGTTTCCTTATTTTGGTTCAATCGAACTAGGCTTCCCTTAATTAAACCAAACCCAAGGGAACTCTAATTAAACCCATATTCTCTTCTTCTCTCACAACCGAATGTGTCAAGAAGAAACCATGGTCACCGTTTCGTGAAATCAATGATGTAATGTGGTGTTGCAAGGAAAGGAAGCCACGAAGCCTTGCCGTACCAGCTCATCCTTCGCCACCTTCTATACATATATATAGCAAAGACACGCCTTTCAATTCCATTGGAAACCACACAAAGAGAAGAAAGAAAGAAAAAGTGGCATTTGATCAAGGAAGGGAAGGAGGAAGACGTCAGCAGCGTACATCACCATCAAGGAGAAAGAAGAAGACCATCAAAGGAGTTGCAACCCAAAGCCTAAGAAGAAACCCTGTCCTTTCTTCTTTCTGATTCCCTTGGAATTTTTCTCATTAGGTAAGAATAAGTAATTTTGTGCCTTGTTCTTCCTAATTCAGAGGCTCTACGCTTGTTAAACTTCAATTTTTTTGAATGAGGACCAACCCAATCAAATTCATCCTATCACAAGAGTAAAACTCCTTCTCTTTCTCTATTTATAGCTCGGCCAATTGGCCCTGTGGAATGATAAAAATTATTTAATTACGTTTGTTAGGTTTTCTGATTTAAGGTAGTAAGGAACGTACCTTGGTTGTTGAATTCTCGAAGAAAGGTAAGGGTTAGAAATGTAAATTAGTTATGGGTAATTGTTAGATGTAATCTTCATTGATGATGATGAGTTAACATGATTGATGTTGCTAAAAATTTTGTTAAAGTGGCTGAATTATTATTGCTGAATTTAGTGCAGATTTTTTAATGTTGTAAAAATATAATCATGTTATGTTAATCGTATAAATTCTTAATGTTTATGGATCTAATGCTCTTGGGAGAAATTAGGGCATAATTCTTGTAGAAATGGTAATAAATAATGAGAATTATTGATTGGTATGAGTTAGGAACTTAGGGGTCGGATTTGGTTAGTGAAAATCAAGAAGCCTTGCTGTAGAAATTTTTAAATAGATTGGACAGCAACATAAAATAAAACCTGGGAGTAATCTAGACATGATTTTCAAATCAACACATTTTTCTATCAAGTTTCAAAAAGTTAAGATTACTCCATAAAAATTTCAGGGAATTTGGCCAAGTGGTTTGGAAGATATGAATTTTTGAAGTTTTGTGGTTGCTGTAGAATTTTCTGGTTTTCTAGTTCTGAAGTACCAAATCCAGCTTCTATAAATTTTGCTTTTTTTTGGAATTATGAGTTGATTTCTAAAGGATTTTAAAGACATATTAGTCTATTTTAAATGAGTGTAAATTTCATATCCATTGCTATTTTGTAGAGTTAGTTATGTCTCTTGGAAGCTAGGGTTGTTCACAGGAAATTCAAAAAAAAATTTAAAGAAATAGAGGATCACTTCCAACTGACATTTAATTAACCAAACGAGTGCTATGGATCTGGAATTTCTTTGACCTAAAACTTGGGGATGTTAAGTATATACTCACCAAAATCTGAAAGTATCGGATTAGAATTGGATTTATAAAATTTTTTTCAAAAACAGAGCTGCCAGTTGTATTTTTCTAAATCTTCTTAGGGCAGCAGAAGATTTTCATTAAGTTTGCCACTAAATCCAATTAAAATCCATATACAATAAAACTTTAATTTCAATCCAAAGTATCATGACCATATTTGGCAGCATACATGTCTTTAGTTAAATGAAAAGGAAAGGATATGTTTTATATTAAAAGAGCTGATGTTAAATGGTGATGCGGAAGGTTGTGTAATTAAATGGTGATGCGGAGGTACGTATGATAAAACGGTGATGCGGAGGTGTGTATAAGTAAATTTTGATGTGGAGGCATAAAGAAAAGAAAAGAAAACGAGAAACAATGAATGAAATGAAAGTTGATAATTATATATTGAATGGGCCTTGTGCCAAATTGCTAATGCGAAAATACCCACCTATCTGATAGCTTGAGATTGCTAATGCGGAAATGTTCACCTAATTGATAGCCTGTCTCTTACCTGATGCCAAGATATCCTAATTGATATGGGATTGCCCATGATGATAATTGTGCCTAATTGACACAGTAAAGAGACCATATTTGGGGTTCGCTCCGAGTAACGTCAGGTTGCGGGTAGACAACCGACGCATGAGCTCATCGCCTGCGCTAGGAACAGGCATGCATCATCTTGTTTACGCATATGAACTTCCTGTGAATTATTCACTTCCATTTCTTGATTGTCTATATTGTTTACTTGTTGTATGTATGCTTGTACCCGGTGTTTCTGTGTTTGTTCTTTTTTTTCGTTTCACGACAACTTAGAGACAAAGACCTTAGGTTCTTCTTTTACCTTACTGAGAACTCTAGGTTCTCACCTTTCTTTTCTTTCTTTCTCCCCTTCCCCAGATGGGTTCGGCAGAGGAGTTCTTTGAGTTTCATTTTATCCTAAGCTACGAGGACTCGGCGCGAAATAGAGTCTTCATATGAAGCACGCTTTGGACCACTTTCCTGGAAGATGTTCAGAGGTCACCCAAGAGTTAGGCATGGCAGATTTTCTACTTCTGTTTTGGTAATCTTAGTACTATTTTTCCTTCGCTTTTGTAGTATTTCTTTTTAGAGGGGTAGGACCTCGTAGTAGTTTAGTTCTCGTTTAGGGAACCCGTGTGAGGGTTGGGATTGACTTCCTCTTTTTGTTTCTGTATATATAACTTGGTGTAGTACTCGGCTTTTGATAAATGACATGTATCTCTAAGCTTAACTCTTGTGTATATTTGTATACATGTATATATGTTATTTTCTGTTACCAAGTATTTATCTGTGATATGGCTTTGAGTATTAACCTTGCGAGCAACTAAACGATTTTTTCATGATAAATAAGTTAATTATGCTGAACGGGTCAAGGCTTATATTAATATTTGCTTATGAAATCCGAGTCTAGAGCCAAGTAGGTCCGTACAACAAGTAACACCTAAACGATTAACATTGGTCATAACGTGTCAAAAGTTGGAGTGTTATAGTTATCAATACCTAACAAGGAAGGAAGAAGCATACTCACATAATGCAAGGTCATGGACGGCTTCATCCAAATTTTCTTGTAGTTGTTAATCAGTTTCCATTACCAATTTACCTTCGCGCACATCCCTCTATAAATTTTAAATGTCATTGGTAGAAAAAATAGTTTCAAGACCAGCCAAAGATGGGGAAAGGTTTCTTTATCGTGAAAGATGGTGGTAAGCTCCAGAAATTTCTTCCATCAAGACCGTCATTAGAAAGTGTCATTCTCATTGCAAATGCATGGAAAAAATTAACATCTGAAATTTGACCCAGATGCAAGGTCGCAAAATGGTGCCTCCTAAGGACGCAATCCCAAAATTTGACAAGTTCCTCCCAGTGAAAGAAATAGGTCATGGATTTAACTGAAGTTCCACATGAATCTTACTCGTCAAATCGTCGAAATTGCTTACTTTGGGTCGCCATCGTGTTTGAAGACGTATGCCACCACTAGGGATTGTAGTTGAGTAAGCTTGTTCTCACTTGACCTCATAAAGTTTTGACGAGTGATTTGCCTAATACATTGCTCACCACCCATGTTAATGAGGCTCTCGAACAGCTTTACTGAGGTAGTCGAGGCACCCTCAGAGAGACTGACGTTCATTGCAAGGCTTCTAGTGGTTGGTACACCATGAATAATTAGGGAAGGGGGTGATGACGGCTGCATAAATGGTCTAAACATGGATCTCATTCAAGGCAAGTTCGATTGCGCGCACCCTATTGCATTCCCAACATTTGTCACTGGCCAACCAATCACAGGGTGTCGAGGATTAAAAGGGACTCTTCTTGCGACATCAACACTTCCTCCACCCAACAAGGACGACATCGACTATGACGGCAAGTGGTTACCCTTCTTTGAGATTGATTTTTGCTCATCGAATTGTTTGACACGCGACGACGCGTAAAAGATTGATGAAAACCAATATTAGCCCAAGCGACGTTTAGTACTCTCCAATTCCTTTTTTTCATGAACTCCATTATTTTGGCCTAAACTTTTTTTTCAAAGTTTTTTTTTGTTACATTATTCCATCAAAGAAACAACTTATTTTAGATGAGGCTTTTTGCCTTGAAAAGAAAAAGTTAAACAAAAAAATATGAATCTAGCCCGAAAATAAAACCTAATTTATTCACAAAAGATTTTTTATTGAAAGATAAAAGCAAAATAAAAAATAATTGGTCAATCTGACTGCAGAGAAAAAATATTTACAAGAATATTAATTTGAGTATTAGGTTATATAATTATATGAATGGAATTTCTACATTTATTTGAAATGGAGATGCAAAATAAAAATAATTCCTCAATCTGGCCCACACAAAGAATAAATTTTTTATGGAATATTTTTTTTCTCTATTTTGGATGAAATTTTTGGTTTCAGAATACAATTTTTTGTTGAAAGATAAAAAATATTTTTCAATGAGCAAATCATAAATTTCCATGGACAAAGCACGATACATATTAAGAAAAGGCAACCGTGAGTGTACCTTGGCCGCCAACTTTACTTGGCTGGTAGTCTTTTGACCCTTTCAAGGTGGAACACAATACCTTGCCACATTTAGGAGGTCTGTTGCAGTGTTGTTGTCGTTAGGAATACATATAAACACATTAGTATTCTCGTCTCCAAAGACGTGTTTCTTTCTTCTTTCATTGTTAGATGCTCCGACAACCTCAGCATAATGTGTCCTTTTCAGTTAAGTATTCCAACATTGTTTGCTCATTTCGATGAACAGGGGAGTAGAGGAGTTGGACAACACGGTCACATTCTTACGGCCGCTCTTCACAAGCTTCAACATTAGACGTCAAAACATCAACCGCTGCGGTAATTGCTTTTAAAGTGGCCATCAACTCCACATTAAACTCGAACACTCGGTATCATAATGTAAGTATGTAATAACGCATGTCATGACATAAGGACTAACCTACTCAGACTTCTACATTAGCATTGCAAGGCCTGTTATGTCTAGGGAGTCTTCCAGCAGTTTCAAGTTGTTCTCCCCTAGTAAGGTTCCCACAACGACCATGGCCACTACTGTCGGTGGAAGATCATGTTGTGGGTGTGTTGAGGAGCCTTCACATGTAAGCATTTGCTCTTTCGAATCCATAGGCAAATGGAAGCAAAGACAATTATTGTATTCTAACTTGTTCGTTTCTTCTTTTATAGGAATACCTCCTGAGTGTATTGAAGCATGTCACATCTGTTTGGCCATGAGACAATACCAAAGCATTGCCATTAATATTAAAGGAAGCCATGAGAAGGGGATAAAGATGAAGATAAGGTTTTGCTCAAAATATGCTATTGGCCATAGTCAACCTTTGCATACAGGTAATGTGTAACATCAATCGAGGAGCAAAATTGCCAAAAATCTGGCTATCACATTTTGGCACCCTACCTTTGTTTCAGTATTTTATTTGATGATATTGAATAATACGATTTAGGATTCAATTTGTCACTACTAATTAATTAATAAAAGTGTTATCCCTCTTTAGATAAATTTACCTTTTAGATGCGACAGTTTTTGACTCAATGAAGATAAAAAAATAATTAACATTAGAAAACATAATTCAACTCCTTTAAATTTAATTAACTAATCAAACATTCATTTTTTATTTTTATTAAAAGTACTTTATATTAGAAACATGTCCATAAAGTCTCTCATAAAATGATAATTTTTACAAATTTATAAAATAAAAATTTTATCCTAGTAAAACTTTATAATTATTTAAAATATATGTATGACTCTCATAAAATTATATTTTAAAAAACAATCAGAGTTTGTATTTTTTAAAACATATCTATAACTCCTATGAAAATATATTTATTAAAGTCACAGTTGAGTAAGAATTTTATATTAGTGAAAAGGTGGGTGGACCAGCGACTAAGTATCTTTCATATCTATAGTTTGTCTTATTGAAGTCATCACGAAGCCATCTATAACCCATGCAGATATAATTTAAAGAAATCATTTTCCTTCTAAAGTCAACTTCACCAACTAACTCATTTTTAAAGATAAAATTACTCACATTGAAAATAACAAATACAAGGAAACATGTTCTGAAACTCTAACTAGTAAGACAAAAATGCATTAAATGCTTATAACAGACAAAGTGGCTCTAGAAACATATTTCAGCTGACTACAATAGACAAGTTGGCTCTTGGAGCATATTTTAGCCTACACTACCTTATTCCACTCATGAACGTACAAGCTATCATGAGTTCGAACGAGGGATATAAAAACTTTTAACATTATTTACCCTAAACCTACACTACATTGATGTCCCTTCCTTGAAATTTGTGGCTGCGTGCTCAAATAGAACCACCCCTCTACCAGATTGTGCCCGTAGCCTAATTATCCCTCCGATAGCATTGAATGGTCTACCAAGAACGGACACAGCAGTCTTGCCTCTCAGGGTCAAATTGTCAAGCTACGTGGGAAGTCAAAACTAAATGAAATTTTTCCATGAAAAAAAAAATCAATAATTTGTGTCACATAGGATTTGTACTAACCACTCCACTAATGTGAAGAGAATTAAAGTAACCTTCAGGATCCAACCATGATATAACCCATGTGCCAGAACTTTTACTGGAAACATTCATTCGTTAACTATTAGTGAGTAAATTAATCTTTTGCTTAAATAGCTAATAAATAGCCTTTTGAGGATAAAATTTGGATTGGTATAACCTTGTGTTGCAATTCAGAATGCCTTGTCTTCTGCGGATTAGTAAATCCCAAAGATTATTAGGTGTGTTTACTTTAAGAGGACCATACACAGGCGATGTCATCAGATCATGGATTCTTCCAAGATGAAACATCCAACATGCAATGCACAATCTAAGGAGCAAGTCATATTTAATCTATAGCTTAAAAACAAACATGGTGCAATTGTAGACTCACAATATCTTTCATAAGTTGTTTCCTGACAGCTATCATATTGGGATCCGGATAAGAGTCCAAATGGTAGACAGTTTTATACCCAAAATCAACCACC
The DNA here is from genome assembly GCF_000817695.3 of Arachis duranensis. Lineage (NCBI taxonomy): Eukaryota > Viridiplantae > Streptophyta > Magnoliopsida > Fabales > Fabaceae > Arachis > Arachis duranensis. Next base: position 71,011,212 of record NC_029773.3, on the reverse strand, counting down.
ATACAATACCAATGTCCTAAAATGTCCTCAATTGGAACAAATATCTGATTCAATATATACAATGTGAAGTTCAACATCTTCAATATGGGAAGATCTGGTATACATAATCGAATGTAGAAATTCACATAGTTAAGAAAGCGACTATGTTTCATCCAAAATGAAATGTATGTCTCTGTGAGTTCCTCTAGTGCCAATCCCTTGGCGATGTCTTCCTGAAATGGAATCTAATGTCATTATCAGATCCTCACATCTCAAACCATTGATTAATGATAAAGGCCAATGATGTTCCACATATGGCAAAAGGAGGTGGGAGGCACCAAAAGAATGGATGCCTAACATGTTGAATTGAACGTGTGTTTTGCATTGCTACCATTTCAACGAGCCTCCCATCTATAGGTCATCCAGGTATCAACGTTTGAATATGTCACCTAGTGAGTCGATATTGGAGCATTCTAACAAGGGTTTCTCTAAATTGAAGCAAACATTAAAGGGAGTCACACATAACAAATAAACTAAATAATCATCATTACATACTCGTCTAAATGTCCATCCGAGAATAAATAGTTGAATAACAGGGTATCCTCACGATTGAAATTCATATCATGAGTGGCTTTGAACTTTAGCCTAGCCTTACCAACCTTTTGATTAGAAACAACAAGACTTGCACATTACGTTTTGTTTGATTTAACTACTTCAATGTAAATCAGTGCTGCATATAAATGTTCTGAAATAAGAAATTTTACATGCGTTGTGCTGCAAGCAGTAGCAACTCTTAAACACTTTGTCGGTGCTAATCCAGTGCTTCGCCCATCGGGTGAGTGGAAGAGTCTCCTTCCTTTTAGGACTGCAGCAGGTTGTTCTCCTTTGAGTCAACTGTAACAACGGTCAAAATTTCTAGAGTAAGGGTTGGAGCTTTGCTTAGAATCGAGGAGCCCTATAAGATGCTGGTATCTCTACGGTTCGTTGATTTAGAAACATCATCAACGAAAACTTGCATGTTTTCAGCGTGTACATGCAAAACAAAAGCAGTAGCAACATCATCTTGTTCCCTAAAAAAGTGTTAACATAGTATAGAAGAATATTACTATGGATGATATAAACGACCATGCACATAAAATGCACTTCAAAATAGCATTAACCCGCTTGAGATTTTGCTGCTGGAAAGCGTTGTCCATGGTTTGGATGGAAATATGTCTTCGTACCTAATAGACCACTTGAATATAGATGGAAGAGAAAAATATAATTAGTATTGGACATATAATGATAGCTCTCTACCACCATATGAGAGTATTGGATAATACCCATCGTATAATGCTGCACTATATTAGACCAGTTGACACTACCATTATTTTATTTTTCATGTAAAATTAGGCTTCACACCAACGGCCAAGCGTCTCATTGTGTAATAACATATATTTTATAGTAATTCATAGTAAATTTAAAATCACATGCATTTAACTTAATATGAGTTTATGATATCGCAATATCAGTTTCTTTGCAGATGACTACATTAATATGCTTAGTCAACGTGCACCATTCATAAACAATTTTTTTTAAGTTATTTTTTTGTTATAGTTAAAAAATGTACATTAATAAATGTAAATTAATAGTAAAAGTATAAATTATGAATACAACTAAAGATCTAAAAGAAAAGTATTTATATTCATGATTCTTATTAATATTATTTCAAACGTTACTAAATTTCTTATATAGATATAACATAAATTTTTTTAGAATCTAAATTGAAAAATATATTTTATCCAAAAAATTCAAAAATAAATAAGAATAATTAGACAATAAATAAAACAACTAGCAATAACTAAATATGAAGACAGGAATATAATGGAATAATGTAGTATGCCGAAAACATGGATTGATATACATTCAGGAAATAAAAAAATTCCACAACGGCTGGAAGAGCTAAAATTTTACTTTACTTAATTCTCATTTATTGGGACAGAAGGGAACCGTTGGAAACACATATCTGAAATTCAATAGATGAATTCATTATGCCAACTAATATATGCCTAGCTACTTCCTTTAAAAAGCCATGACTCAATCGCTATAACACCATTATTCTATAACATTCTTTTCTTATTTTTCATTGAAAACAATGGCTATGACAAAAAAAATTCTATGTTGATTTCCAAAAAAAAAACCTAGGATTTACAATAATTGACCAGAGTGTTTCACTCAGGTGAGTGGTTTCAATGGTAACCTCCACAAGTCTTACGAGGACTATAACTAAGCTAGGATTGTTTGAGAGGACTTCTTACAAAATCAACAAGCACAATGCCAGAAAACTTCTATTCAAGAAGTAGCACATCAGGGTCATCTTCTTTGAACCAATTACATGACAACGTTGTATTAACACCAGGCCACGCCATCATTACAACCTCACCTTATTTCACAAGACTCTTATTCAACCAATGATGACTTTTATAGCCAAAACATAATCCATCTTTGTGAACAGGGAGCTCTCAATGAAGAGCCCTGATAAACCCCGTTTTGACGGTTTATCTTGCATTGATTTTAAGAGATTTTAATACCTTTTACCCTCATTTATTCAATGAATTAGCATAGTTTTGTGATTGTCTCCTTATTTGTGCTTATATGTGAAAACATGCTTTCTAGACCTTAAAGTAGCTAAATTCAATTCACCTTTGATTCCACTAGATGCCTTGATATGTTTGTTAGTGATTTTAGATTGAAAAGGCTAGGAATGGATCAAAGGAGTGAAGAGGAAAGCATGCAAAGTGAAGAAATTATGAAAATTCAAAGAAGTTGAACTCGCCCATGGACGCGCGCGCGCACCTGGCGCTTGCGCGCACCTTGCGAATCACTCCATGGACGCGGACGCGACGCGTGCGCGTCGGTGTTGGTTTATGATTTTTTTTAATAAAAACGTGGCCAACGAATTCTCAAGGGTGGTGGGGCCCAATCCCAACCAACTTTGGCACCAAAGATGCTATTTAAAGCCAAGGATTGAAGAGCGAAGGGAGATTAGTTCATTTTTACTCATTAGGATTAGTTTAGAAGTAGTTTCTAGAGAGAGAAGTTCTCACTTCTCTCTAGGATTAGGTTTAGTTCTTAGATCTAGATTTTAATTCATCTTCTCCTACTTCTATCTTCTCAATTCCTTGTTGTTACATTCATTCTTCTTCCATTCTTTTGTTGTAATTTCCTTTATGTTGTTCTTATGTTTTGTTGTAGATTTACTTTTGTTTCTTCTACTCTCTTTCAATTCAATCAAGGTAATTCATAATAAATGTGTTTCTTTTGATTGTTGTTGTTAATTCCTTTCAATATTTGTTATTAGATTTCATTCTTGTTGTCAATTTACTATGCTTTTCTTTTGTGCCTTCCAAGTGTTTGAGAAAATGCTTGGTTGGACTCTAGAGTAGAGTTTTATGTTCTTGGCTTCGAAAGGTAACTTAGGAACTCTTGAGTTACTAATGTCCAAGTAATTGATGATTGGGATCCATTGACTCTAGTTCTCACTAATGATATAGCTCATTTGACTTTCCTTTACTACTAGTTAGAAGATGATAGTTGTTAGTTTATTTTCATTGCCATTTACTTTTCATGCTTCTTATCCAAAACCCCAAAACACATTTATAACCAATAACAAGACACTTTATTATAATTCCTAGGGAGAACGACCCGAGGTTTGGATACTTCAGTTTATAAATTTTAGGGGTTTGTTTTGGTGACAAACAACTTTTTGTATGAAAGGATTATTGTTTGGTTTAGAAACTATACTTGCAACAAGAATTCATTTGTGAAATTCTAAACCGTCAAAAATCCAATCATCAAAATGGCGCCGTTGTCAGGGAAATTGCAATGGTGTTGTGTTATTGGTTATTGTATATATGTGAATATTGTGAATATGTTTGCTTTTTGCTTCTTTGTTAGTTTTTAGTTTGTTCTCTTTATTTGTTCCTATTTTTTGTTTTTGCCCTCTCTTATTATTATGAATTCTCACTTTGGCTATGAGTGTAGTTACAATTATGTTGTAGGTGATGAGAGCTATAATGAGAATGTGTATCAAGGTTGGGACACTCAAAGGTGGGAGGAACCATATGCATATGATCAATCTTCATGGCAACAACCTCCACCAATGCACTATGAAGAAGAGCCATTCTATGATGCATATCAATCCAATGGCTATGGTGAATCTCCTTGTGACTTTCAAGAACCACCACCATATGCCTATGATCCATATCCTCAACATAACTCTCAACCATACTTACAAGCCCCTTCTTTTCAATCACCTTCATATGATCCTAATCCATATCTATCCTACCAACAACCATATGAGCCATATGAACCACATATAGAGCCACCACCATTCCAACATCAATATTTTCAAGAGCCACCTCCTCCACATTATTACCAAGATGAACCACCTCCAATAAATGAAAATTTTCAACCACAAGATGAATACTACTTTCCACCACAACCTCCCATGGAAGAATACTAATATCCATTGATACAAGAGCCACATGATCCTAATCATATTATCCAAGAGGAACAAGATTCAAGGGATCATCTCAAGGAAGCATTGGATCAATTTCAAGCAACCATGGAGTGTGTTGTGCAACAAGTGGAGAGAGTGGAAAATATTGAACCACCACAACTCTACCAAGAAGAACCACCTTCCTATTATGAACCCTTTCCCCAAAATGAGGAACCCTTCCACCCACCCCAATCTTTAATGGATGAAACCCTTGGTGTTCTTGTTCAAGGGCAAGAAGAGATGAAAAGGGATGTGCAAAATTTCATGGCTGCCTTGGATGCGGTAACAAATCAATTAGCCTCCCAATGCTTGAACACTCAAGGAACTCCCATGGCTACATGTGGAGAATCAAATGAAGAACATAGCATGAATGAGAGATTGGAAACCCCGGTAGGAAATAAGGGAAGTTGCTTTGTATTGGAACAATTGGAGAAAGCTTTAATTGTTGAAGACAAGGAAGAAGTGGTAGAAGACTTAGGAGATGCGGAGCCTCCATGGGAACATAAAGTTGAAGAAAACCCCTCCAAGATGATTGAAATTGATGCTAGGGAGGAAAGTGCACACCCTCCAAGGCATATTCCATATGAAGACTTGGATGGGATAGCGAAAGAATTAAGTTTCCTTGGTGGTAAAGATCAAGCATCAAGTCTTAGTGGTGAAGAATCCTTTGAGCATGAAGAACCTTCTCCGGTTGGATTTGAAAGCATTGAGGAGGTAAATTTTTCTCACCCTCCCAATTATGATTTGAGTAAAGGAAAAGGTTTAGATAAAATTGTTGAACAAATGATTGAGATTAAGAGATCTTGTGAAGAGGTGGAAATCCCTAGAAATAGAAGAACGAGGGTTGGCTATGCTTTGTCAAGATCTTTGGAAGCATCTTTGCCTAGGTTGCCATCTACACCTTTATTTGAGTGGGTGAAATTCATTTCTATTAGCTTTATTATCCCACTTGAATATGGTTTGCTTGAAACGGATGGCCAACTTAGGGAAGTTTGTGGGATGAAGCATAAGCAGAAAAGGTTTTATGGTGGGTGTTGCAAATCAAGGCTCATTATGGTTGATGCATCAAACATGAGATATAAAGGTTGGAGTAGTGCTTAAATAGATGGGTCTAAGAGGATTGTTGGCCACTATATAGAGAATTCACCTTACTCACCACCCGGTTGGACTAATAATGATGATCAACTTCTAGAAGGGTGTGAAAATAAAGTGTGGGACCCCGGATCACAAGAAGAGGATCAACTTTGGGAGCCCCAAGCTTGTGAAGAACTCCATCAACACTTGGCTAAATCCATAAGAAATCTTGGGGCACAATGGAGAACCAAGCATTGGTGGGAGTTCCAAGATGAATTCAAGCACAAGCCACCTTGAGAGGAGCCCCCATAAGTCCAACTTAAGGACAATAAACAAAAGTGCTAGGTGGGAGACACCCCACCATGGTAAATTCTTTTCAATTTTTTTCTTTTGTACATACTAATAGAATTAGTTTAATTTTGTGTTTTGTTTAGTTAGTTGAGTATATTTGGTAGTTTAGTATGTTAAATAAGGTTTTATGTTGTCTTGATAGCTGTTTGGAGGTTTGGAATGCTTGGATTGGTGCAAAAACATAGCAAAATATTTTTTGAAAAACAAAGCACCATCCACGCGCACGCGCAATACACGCGTACGCGTGCATCAAGCGTTTTTGACCATCCACGCGCATGCGTACATGGCGCATACGCGTGGATTGAGAAGTTCCACATTCCATACATTTTCCAGAGAGTTGTGCCTACGCCGCGCCAACGTTGTGCCTCTGGCACAAACACCACTTGCGCGCACACGCACATGACGCGTACGTGCCACTCTCGAAATAAGCCATAGATGTGCGCGTGCCATGCGTGCGTACGCGTGGATGCCCTTTCTTCCATCCATTTCTTTTCTTCTCCTCTTTCCATTTCTGCCCTTCTCCTTTCTTCTTCCCTTCTTCTACCTCTCATCCAACACTTCCAAACACCATTGATAACCATTTATTTTAGTTAGTTAGTTAGTTGATTAGTTAGTTAGTTTTAGTTAGTTTTTCATTTCATTTTCTCTTTTTCATTGTAAGTGTTGGATTGATATTCTTGTTTACCATTAATTGCTGCTGCGTATTAAAAAGGGGATGTTATCTTAACATCATTATGTTTATAATCCTTGTTGGATTTTATTGTTGGGGTTATATTTTGCTACTTGGTTTTAAGTTTTTCATGCTTACCTTTTAAGAATACCAAGTGATGAGAATTGCCTTCGAGCTTGTGACTCTTCTTGAATTACATGATTTGGCCACCATGTGATTTGAGCCTTATTTTGTGATTAGGCAACTTCTTGATGGATGATGTTGAGCATTTACCTTAATGCATTGTATTTTATGATCATATGCATCCAAATATGTTTGACTTGAATGCTTTCATGCTTCTTTAATGCTTGTTTTATCTTACAAGCTTACTTAAAGCATCTCAAGTACACTAGGATAAGTGAAGTGCATGCTTCTTTTGTGACATCACTTTTTATGCTAGTGTGGGTTCTAAACCGCGCAATTTAGAATTCACATTCCTTATTTGTCATTAATGTCACATTAATTCACTCACCTCATTCTAGTGATTTATCTCATTCCAACAATTATGCTTCCTTACTGCGTTGATTCCCCCTTCATTCGTTTGTTATAATCATCATTAGTGTTGTCCTATCGTATGCTCTATTACGGAACTAATTTACAAATTCTTATGAAGTTACCTTGTTATATTCTTCTATTACAGTAAACTAATTATAAGAAGAAGTAGCAATCTAACTAATCACCTTGTGTAAGGTATCTATATCTTAAGTGCCACTACATTTAAAATAATTCTTAATGCAACGTTTATATCAAAATCTAGCAGTTGAATATATATTATCCAAATTTTAATTTACAAAGGCATTTCTTTTTGCACATCTTTCTTGCAGATCTTAACAAATCTATTACCACAAGCTAAAGACAAAAACCATAAAGATCTCATTATGTGCAGCAGAGTCATAATAAATTAAAAAACTTGCTTTTGTACTCTCTGTGCCATATGTCATACCATAAAACACTGTTTACAAAACAACAACAATCTTTTCTTAAGATTTTAGCCTTCTTTGCGTTAGGCAAAATAGGATTCTACAAGAAATTCTTACTGAACCTTTCACATAGATTTAAGCTCCCTATTACATAAGTTTAGTTTACTTTATTAATCTTTCTATATGACAAAAATTTTCTTAATAAATTAACTCACCTACCGTGAAAATCAACTACTTAATTAATACAATTATCAGATAAGCATTAACACATATTCTTCCAAATAATACAATTAGAGTACCTTCTACAAATTGTGTTCAGATAATAGAAATACAAGATATCCATAAGCACACACTACGACAACACACCAAATCAACTAGGTGCCACATGAGAAGAGTCCACAGCACCACACCTAACTTACTCACCCAACTAACTGATGGAGCATTAACACCCTAATTAAAAAGAACAACATACCCCTAATTAAATTACAACACCAGCATAGCAACGCATGCAACCTAAATGAAAGTAAAATAACAATAAAGAAAAACAGCCTAAACGCAACATATATTTAACATACAAACAATAATGGAATCTAGAATTTAGTTGCACAACTAAAACAAATAACAAGCACCTCTTCAGATTGCATTGCCTTTAACGTTTTCGTGTTTGAGTGCATCGTAATGACACCTCAGCTTCTCGTATGCCTCTTCTGATTCACTTACCTTGACATCGAGAGCATTGTTACTTTCATTTACAAGCTTCAGCTTCAAATAGCTATAGTCTCGAATCTCCTTTCCAATTAAATCCAACACGTGACTTAATATCTCAAATGATGCGTCCTCTCTTGTAGCTTCCTCAACCAAGGAGAATCGACTCCTGGTTGAAAGCTCAACTTCAAATGGATCACTCGGAACCACTACAGTGAACCTGTAAAATGGGCCTTTCTCTCTTGTAAACTGTTCTTGCTTGAATAAGTATGGACCAAGAATTTGAGCATCATGGCACACCTTCACCAACCAATCCTTCATGTTGGCCATAGTAGCAAAGTCCAAATTCAGCTCCTCTTCAAGAATTATGGGTAGCCTTAGGATTACATTACACCACACTAAATTTTAGCAACCAACCCAAACAAAACAGATCAACAAAATACTATAACAAATGCAACAACACATATTCTAAAAAATTCACCAACTGAAGGTTTAAATACTTACACGAGACAACTGCATCACATCGTGAGGCTCGTTCACCGATTGCGCCAACAAATTCACCACATGAAGCTTTCTCCTATGACAGCAAACACATTCTTGCCTTGAAGCACACAGAGACATGTTCATAGCTATTAAAACTTTGGTACTATGGAAAAGTGAAGTTACTTACTTGTTTGTTAGCCTCTTCCCAACTAGTATAAACACCAGGAAAGTGTCCCTTTGTCACAACAAAGAAAAAAAATTGCTTCAACCCTTCTTCCATTTGTTCTGATTCTTCAGTTTTACTCTCCTTCTCCCTAATAGTGTCTCCCCAATAGTGTTTCAATTCCACCGTAGTAATTTTGTAACAATCAATTTCTCCCACCTTTTGTTTTGTTTTTTTTATGTCACCAAACCGGGCCAATAACCTGGCCTAGACCCAATTCAGAGTCTCCAAGCCCCCAACCCGATCCGGAGTTCAAACTCACGTTCACCTTCTTGTAATTTTCTTCTAAGTTTCTCTTCTGCTTCTTGCAAGAACTTGAACTTTCTCTTCACTCCAAAGTTTATTAGTCCAAATATTTTCGTTACTTTTTTTACTCAATCCAAAAGGCCTTTAAATAACTACTGAAGTTGGTAAACAAATATAACCTACCAACATTTCTATATTTCAAGCCCAAGCCCAAATATATCACACATATGTGCAGTAATAAAAAAATAAATATCTATTTTAATATTTCACAACACAGAAACACATATTTACAAATTACACTCACTACTTAGGTCACATTATAAATTCAACAGAAACCTATTTTCACATTGCCCACTCAAAAAGCATTTCTCATTCTCCAAAATGAGTCAGAACTTAACCACGTGTCATCATCTTGTTGTGCCAGCAGACCAAAAAGTATGGGCTAACAGTGAGCCTGGTTTGGAAGAGGATAATGCTAAAAGTCACCATATAATCTATATATGTAGGTGAATTTTTTGGTAAATTTTAGCCTGTCCTTTTTTGTTGCAGTGCCTTTTTATGCAGCAGACATATATCTTTAATAGTGATAGCATGTGACAATGACGTGTATTTATGTTACTTCCAACCAGTTTCATTCTGTATTTTTATAATTGCATTGTGGCTTCTTGTGCTTGTGGTGAAAATGCAATATACATGCATCATATGTTAAATGTGTACACATATTTTTGGTGGTCAAGTGGACTTTTTACTTGAGCTGGTTAAATGTATAAATACATTTTTGGTTGGTAAGGTGTGTCCTTTAAATGTATGAATATATTGAAAAAATGATATGTTTTTGGTGGACGAAATTGTGATCACTACAACTCCAATAATCCCCGGTAATGAATCCAAAGACTTGGTGTTCAATACCATGGCATAAACACAACTTCGCACAACTAACCAGCAAGTGTACTGGGTCGTCCAAGTAATAAACCTTACGCGAGTAAGGGTCGATCCCACAGAGATTGTTGGTATGAAGCAAGCTATGGTCACCTTGTAAATCTTAGTCAGGCGAACTCAAATGGTTATGAATGATGAATAAAACATAAAGATAAAGATAGAGATACTTATGTAATTCATTGGTAGGAATTTCAGATAAGCGTATGAAGATGCTTGGTCCCTTCCGTCTCTCTGCTTTCCTACTGTCTTCATCCAATCCTTCTTACTCCTTTCCATGGCAAGCTGTATGCAAGGGTTTCACCGTTGTCAGTGGCTACCTCCCATCCTCTCAGTGAAAATGTTCAACGCACCCTGTCACGGCACGGCTATTCATCTGTCGGTTCTCAATCAGGTCGGAATAGAATCCAGTGATTCTTTTGCGTCTGTCACTAACGCCCAGCCTTCAGGAGTTTGAAGCACGTCACAGTCATTCAATCATTGAATCCTACTCAGAATACCACAGACAAGGTTTAGACCTTC
>NC_029773.3:70982020-70999610 GCF_000817695.3 Arachis duranensis | reverse complement strand
GGGCGGGGGCCGGGGATGCCTCCCTGCTCCCCGTCCCCGCCCCATTCCTCGCCGTGGGGGAATAATTGCCCCCATCCCCATTCCCCACGTTCTCCGTGTTCCCCGCGGGTCCCCATTCCCCATCTGCTTATGTTGAACATTTATATGAAAATTACCATAAAAATTTAAAAAATATAAAAAAAATCACAAAATGTCAAAACAACACACAAACATACATATCACAAACATACATATTTTATCCATGATTACAACTTACAAATAAAGAAATATAAAATCAAGTGATCATAGTTCATAAAACGAAATTTTAAAATACAACATCCATTCTTAAAAAAATCATAAAATAAAGTCTTCAGCTTCCAACAAACAACTTCATGTTCTCTGTTAAAATACAACACAAACATGAATATGTTAACATACATCATAAACAAGAATATCATATAATTAATAAGAATTTGACATAATAAAAAAATAATTACCTAAACTCTTAAATCTCCATATCCATCATATAGTCCCAAGGAATTGGAATTTTTGACCCTGATTTACCTATATTATATCAACCAACAATTTACAAGAGTTAAATTTAACATGAAATTGAACTTTAATACGAAATAAAATTTGAGTTATTAGTACTTTTACCTGAAGAGTGTATCCAATGCTGAGTACAAATTAATGCCTCAACAAGTTCACAATCCAATCTACTGCGATGTGGATGTATAACTCGACCACCGGTGCTAAAAGCAGACTCTGAGGCAATAGTAGAAATGGGAATGGCTAAAAAATCTCTTGCAATTTTTTGTAAAGTTGGATATTTCACTCCAATATTTTTCCAGTAGCCCAAAATGTCAAATTTTTCCAAATTTGCTTTATCTACCATAACACTCTCTTCCAAATAGAAATCCAACTCAGTTTTTGCAACACAATCTTCAGATGTATCTTCCACAAATTGCAAGTAGATAGAGTTAAATTTTCTCTTTGAAGATCCTTCATCATGTCCAACATTCAAAGTAAAAGCCGAACTATCATCATTTGTTGCTCTTCTTTTAACCCTAGCCGTAAGTTGATACTCACATACTAATTCTTCCATCATTTTCTTTACCTTGCTCAGATGATGCTCACTTTGAGTTCCATATATTTTAGGGAAAAAAATTTCAATAACTTCATTTTATACCTAGGGTCTAAGATAGCTCCCACAGCCATGACTTCATTAATTTGATCCCAATACTTTTCAAACTTACTAATCATATTTGTTGCCATTCTATGAATCATCTCATTAGGACTAAGCAACCACTCATTCAATGTCAATCTTATTTCACACACCTTGGGAAAGTACAAAGTTTGTCGTTGGATATAAAGTGCCCGAGAATAATTCAGTTACACTATAAAAGACTTCTAATTTATCAACAAGTTCATTTGCCATTTCCCACTCATCATCAGATGGTACAACTTTATACAGAGATTAACGGTGTCTTAAACGCTCAAAAACTTCTCTATATGGCAAAGCAGAAGCAAGCATTAGATAAGTTGAATTCCATCTAGTTCTACAATCAAGTGCAAGCTTTCTCCTATAATTAATATTCAATTGCCTACAAGTCTCTTCAAATTTTTCTTCCCTCTTCTGTGTTGCAACCCAAAAAGAAACACTATCTCTGATTTTTTCAATAAAACCATATATTGCATTCATGTCATCTTTCACAATCAAATTCACAATGTGAGCACAACAACGCAAGTGAAAAAATTCCCCTCTCTTAACAAAGTTAGACGGTGAAATCTTATCAAGCACAAGATGAATCATGGCATCATTTGTACTACAATTATCAACCGTTAAAGTTGACAATTTTCTATCTATATTCCAATCATACAAGGAATTCACCAAAGCATCACTAAGAACTTCAGCAGTATGGGGTGCAGGCGCATATGCAAACCTAGAGTAATGTAAATATAATAAACAATCATGACTTTAAAAATTCAAATATTTAAAAGTTGCTAAAAGTATAAATAATACCTTACAAGCCGATTTTGCAAGTTCCAATCATCATCAATAAAGTGAGCTGTAATCGACATATAGCCTTTGTTTTGACAATCAGCACTCCACATATCAGTAGTTATAGCAATGCGGCTTGAATTTTTTCCCAACAATTTTAGAAGCTTTGCCTTTTCAGCTTCATACATCTTCTCAACATCACATCTCAGTGTATTTCTTGTATAAAATTTGAACAAAGGTTGAGTCTCAGCCATAAACTCATGAAAACCTTGTTGCTCAACAAACGACATAAGGTGTTCGTCCCTAATAACCCATCTTGTTAATGCTCGTCGTGCTCCCTCTTGACTAAATGTGAAGTTTCCAACCAAAAGTGAATCCGTTGGCCTTCCTGTTCCTGTCGAACCTGATGATTGCTGCATTGTTTTCAATATTGATTGCTTTGGTCCCCTGACAGTACGAATCGGACAAATTCTAATGTGATCATGCAAGTGCTTAGTTCCTTGCTTCGTGTCACCTCCAATCTTTCTTTCGCAATATTTACATATTGCCTTCCACTTTCCATCTATTTTCTCTCTCCTAAAATGTTTCCAAGCCTCAGAAGTTAATCCTTTTTTGTTAGGACTGTTTTTCACACTTTGACTAACTTCTTGCCCTCCCTCTTGTGTCTCTTCTTGTCCTTCCTCTTGTGTTCCTTGGACATGTGCTTCAATTGCTTGACCCTCTGCATCTTGAGTTGGTTCTGTCTCATTATTATTGTCAACAGGAGTCGAGTTTAAACTATCCATCCTATACAGTAAGATTTAATACAGAAACAATAAATTAAAATTCAATACATAAACATGAAATCAAATATTATTAAGTGCTTTTTTCGTTAACTTCTTCTCATAAGGAAACAAATTATTAAGTGCCTTTTTCGTTATTGTACTTTTCTAATTCAATATAATTAATTCCGCACCAGGAAACAGCATACTACTAATTTGTGGCTCAGAAAATAAACTTCAAGAAAATAGTATGATCTTTAATGATTTCTATAATATAGAAAAATATCAAACATGTGATGTTATGGATTACATACAGTATGATTAACAGTTTATAGAGCTTGTGTTTTGGTCATTTTTTGAAGTCAAATTGCTTATTTTACATCCCTTAAGTAATCAATATTCTAAAGATCTCACTTAGTATTTTTTGTTTTTCATCATCTCATTTTGGCCAGCTAACCTTTTAACCATTTCTAACTTCAGCTAATCAATCCAAATGCCAAGATAGCTTAATTTGGAGGAACCACTGGGAATAATATATTCCAATTTCAGAATTACAAGAAAAAAAATCTATAGAGAAAATAATTAAAGACAAAACGCCCAAAAAAAGATATGTGCTCTAACTTGGATTAAAACATAATTTTAAATTACTAATTACGTCACTCTCAAGGATTGAAACCTATGTATTACTTTCTTCCAACCACATGCAATCAATCACATTTTGCACTGCAAGGAGAATTTTCTTAAATCCGTGTACATACATATTAAAGTCAGAAATTACAGCAGGTGAAAACTTAAGTATAGAACTAATACTATACTGAATCCTAAGTGCAATCAAAATTCATAACTAACACTTACTACAACAAATAGAGAACCTGAAACTTGAGGCCTGAAACACACTTAATCCTTATACTAAAGTAGCTCAACCAATAAATTAAGCACAATAAGAAGGTGAATCAGCTTTATGTTTAGTTGATTCATGTATCACCGTTTTGGGTTATAATTCAATATATAAATGGTGCAACAAATCAAAATTTTTTCATTCTACAAAATATGAATTATTAATACAGAATAGCATAGCATAAACTCATCAACAGGCAACAGCTAATAAAATCAGAATTCAGAATTAATGGAATATAAAAAAATTAAAGTATGAAAATAATGAAAAAAACAGCCACCAATTATCAGAAATTCATAGAACAAAATATCCATTAACAAAAACAACAACCACCAACTTCAAAAAATCAAAATCACCATCAAATTCATGAAAAAAGCAAAGACCTAAACTGAAATCCCAAAATAAAAGAAGAAAAGGAGAGAGTAGTGAATCTTACCAGGGATAAGAGAGAAATGGCTAAAGAGGTCAGAAACACCAGTGACGAGAAGAGCGGCGAACGACGGGAAGAGAGCGAACGGAACAGGGCACACGGGGCGGTGTGGTGATGATGCAGTATGGGCCGGCTGAAACGGACAGTGACGAGACCGTTACGATGGTGGTCGGAGGTTGCTAGCTGGGAGCCTGGGTCGACGGAGAGAATGCAGAGATGAAGGAGAGTTAGGGTTAACTGGAAACTCGGAGGTTACGGCGCTCTCTGTTGGAAGTGGGAACTGGGAATTGGGAAGAGGAGTTAGGGACTTAGGGTTAACTTTTGTATATACATATGCAAAGTGAAATTACTTAAAAACCATAATAAAAATTAAATTCATAAGGATATTTAAGTAATTTAATATATTTGGGGATTGTGGGGAATACGGGGACGGGGACGGGGATCTCCGCTTGGGTCCCCGCATCTGCTTCGGGGGAATTTTGCCCCCCATCCCCGTCCCTGCAGGAAAAATTCCCCGCCATCGGGGCCCCATTCAGGGCGGTTCCCACGGGATCCCTGCTTCCTGGGAATTTTTGACACCCCTAATAGCCATAAACAAATTTAGTTGTTGTGTTAAAAAAAATTAGTTATTTTGTTAAAAAATGCAGAATTATTTACATAATTTATTCAATACCGAAAAATTAAATATTTCAATAAATTATTTCTTGAGTTCACTTAAAAAAGTGATTTTAACACTGTGAAATTTGATTTTAATTTAATAGAACAATATTACATAATTGTCAATTTTTTTTTGAATTTGTGAATACTAATTTGAGTTTGGTATTTATTAGAATATTTGAAGATTTGGGTAGGTTGTGGAACAGATTGGCTGGCAAATTGTCACTAATTTCATTGTATACAACTAACAAGTTATTTAATTACTTCTCTTAAATGCCGTTCAAAATGCATTATTGAAGTCACGACACATTAATCATTACGAGAAATGTAACTATTGCAAGTAATTATCGACTTTCTTAAATAGTTTTCACCAAGATTATATTAGCTAATGTTTATTACATATGTTAAACTTATTAATTGAAAAAATTTTATATTTATTTAAATAAATATTATTAATTTATTATTAATAAAAATCTTAATAAGACATGCTAACTAAACTCTTGTATTATAGATTTATAGTCATCAAATTTAAAGGAAATGAAGCAAACAAAAACAATTTTATGTAATGAAAGGGTTCAAATAATGGTTAGCTTTTTAATTATTAATGCAAGTCAATATTTTAATTTTCATTTTTCATCTTTTAAAAAGAAGGATTTTTCTATCCTGTGTCATATGGACATTAGTTAAGTATACCATAAAAAAATGTTTTAATTCTTTTGATATATTTAATGCATTGAAAACATAAAAAATATGTAATTTTGTAATAAATAATATTAAAATATTTTTTATAATATTTTTCATCAATGTCCTTAGAATATAAGATAGCAAAATTCTAAAAGAAAAAAAATAATATATTTCATGATTTTTTAAAAAAAAATTGTTACTCATATAGTACTACTGTTACATAATTATATGTATAAAATTCATATAACTAATGTAAAGTACATTTTTTACATACTAGACTTTTAATAGACATTTAATGTTGCAAAAAATTGGGTTGGCTCATTATTGTAGAAGATTAGAAGAACTCGTGTCCCCAAAAAAGTTTTATGACATTGTGGGGCTATTTTCTAATTATTAATAACAAAAATGGTTTAAATTCAGAAAACATTATGTCTAGTGGTCAAAACTGAAAATGAATATAAACTCACAAATTACTGATAAATGTCAGAGCCTGTCAAAAGTACAAGGAATCCTAAACACCTTTTTTAGACAGGTGCAGACTAAAATTTACTGAATTTTTTATCTATACAATAGCAATCGCCAAATATTAATTCACTTCCCTATCAAAATGAATCAAATAATTTAAACAACAAAGAACAACTTTAACTGTAATAAAATTTTACTAAAAGTGAGAGATAATAGCATACCATTTGGCAAATAGATGCCAAGATGAATTGAAATGTAGTTTTTTATTTAATCAAAAAATAATTTGAAAAATACCCTTCATAAATTGAATCACTTGTCAATACAAATATTTAATATAAAAAATAATATCAAAGTACTTCTAATACAATATGGCAATAATTACTAACAATTAAATATATCAAGTAAAATAACAATAAGAATACATTAAAATTTTAACGAAAAAAACATTTTCAATATTCAAGGTAAAAACTACGAATCATCTGGACTACACTATGTTTAGATATAGAAAAGAAAATGAGAACTATGGGTAATATTGTAAATACACGAAAGATAACATTTTCCTCCTTGTTTTCTTGCTTGTTGCTTCTGCAGGATTGGCTTCGCCAATGGACAACTTTCTCTTTGTACCAGGCCTGCATTCCTGTGGTGTACACAATGAACGGGGCAATAAACATAAATAGATCTGCAAACTAAGAAAACCAAAAAATATAAAACACTTTATCATGCTGGAGAGGAATAATATGTATGACTACAACAGTCGTGGCTATAATCCCAATATGGTCTTTTGCATAATAAGTACTCAAACCAGTTGCATACATACTAAAATAATCATCCAACATACTACTACGAATAGTTTTAATGAACAGATATCACCTTTTGTGCATCTATGTCTCTTTGCAGAAGTTCGGCCATGCTCCAGGTAGACGGCGCTTGTTCTGAGTCCTTGTGGGCCGTTTTTTTTTTCATCCCTACCCTTGTCAAATTGTTGGAATAAAGCAAGAAATCACAATTACATGAATATCACACCACATTGCCAACCCCACAAGGAAGAATAAATTAACAAATTATTAACCCTAATTAAAGCAATGATATCCTATGTTTTACCAACTCAAGTAGGTACTTACCTTGGGTGGTGTGGCAGTTTTCTGTGTCCATTTTTAGTTTTCTTTTCCGAAAATTGGTTGTGAACATTTATGCCTTGCTTGTTCGATATATTCTTTGCTACTTGCTCCTTCCTTAGGTGTTTCACCTACCTTTGACTTGTTCATGATGCATCCCTATGTGTTCAATGTGGGACACAGTAAATAGCAAAAATAAACTTAAACCACGAAAAACATTGACTACGTCATTCACATCACAGATACCATTTGTATTCAACTTCAGTCTAAACATGAAATCATTACGGATTGTACTTGGGAGATAACATTGTTGGCCTTGTTATCAAGTTCATCAGCGGTCCATGCAGCAACCCATGGCTCTGGTGCATGACATGCATTTAACGGACCATACTTCAAGCACTAAAAAGTACAGAACCTGGATAATAGTAGTTCACATTTAACAGTTATAACATAAGTCATATATGCAAGAGAAAGTTATTTAAACTATTTGTGATAGTAGCAAGACGAATATGCATCTTCCACATCTTGCAACCACTTCAATATCTTATATGGCCAATTGAATCTTCTGGGGTTTGAGAAATCCAAAATCGGTGGGATGTGCTATGGAGAGATAGTCTGTTGGCTTGTTGAGCAAAGAAACATTTTTAACACTACTAGGTTAAAGTGTCATCTAAAAGCCATCTATTGTTCCTCGGTTTCCGTTGAACAAGCATAGACGAAGTCCTGCAGTTGTATTGTTGTTTTCTTTTGGAATTGTCTCTTAATTGCAACATGGGATGCATTCTTCTTGTTTAGTTTTGGGATGTCGTCCCCTACATTAATGAAACATAGTAGAATAATCAATCACTTATTGTATAGGCAAACCCAAAAAACATGCACAATAACTATCACATGATATAGAACTGCTACTGACCTGTAGAAGGAATGCCTAGTACCTTGCTGATCAGCTCAGCGGTAATGTGGATGTCCCCTACGTCCACCCTCAGTGTGTTCGAATTCACATCATAGACCCTTGCAAGTTGAAACACGATACTTTGCTTCACATGCCAGTATGGTATCTGTCTCAGGAAATCAAATCCGATAGCCTCAATCTTAGCCAACTTTGCGTTCTTGTTATGTTGTTCTAAGTGAGAAAACAAATTGCTCATGTAGCAAGGTGAGCAACACGCACGAAAACTACTATGCTATTTAAACCAAACTTTTGCAAAACTTCCGCGCTAAGATTAAATCAATTACAACCATCTAGAACAACAACTTACACAACACGTTCCAATCCAATGAAATTGCAACAACGAAGTTCTTCAATATGAACAATCAAATACCTCAGTAAGATTCATTGCATATACAACTAGTAGCGAGAGAAATAGTTATCATCACATTAAGAAATTAATCCACTCACTTATGGTAGATCGTCGACGACGGAAGGTGTTTGGGGGCCGTAAGAACAAGAGGTCGACCCATTCAACGAGAACGGCTTCAACGGACTAACGCAGGCTGCAGGCGGATGTAGGGCGTGCACACTGGTCTCGGTACTGCGCTGAGGCGAGCTGCGACCCAAGCTCCTGCCATGTGCAACTTAGTCGACGATGAGGCCCTCCGATGAATGCCACGGAATACCCGTGACGGAAAGCAGGGGCTAATCGAACTGGCTGCTGACGGCGACAGAAGAGACGCACGCGGGAGGGTGAGCAGTGCAAGTGTGATTGACGCCAATAGAGGTGCGGGGTCACTCGACACCGCTGCGGTGGGATTGTCAGGGGAGGTCCTCGAGGGTTGGGTGGGAGGGTTGCCGTTGGTGCACAAATAAAGGGTTGGAAAATTTTGAATTAGGGATTATATGGTTATAATTAAAACAAAACTGAATGAGATTTTTGAACTTAGGGTAAAATGTGGGTTAATTTTTATTTTCAACTTATATTGGACTAAATAACCAGTCTATTGTAAACATTGTAAAGATACTCCGTTGTCTTTTTAGCGGAATTTAAACACAAATTATGTATACTATTCACCAAAATACTAAATCACGAAATCTTATAAATGAGAAGTAAAAAGATGAAAATTATCAAAAATTTAGAATTATTATGCGACAAAAATTTCTTCCATTACAAATCTCAAATTAACATCTTTAAAAAATTAGATAAAATAAATATATAGGTCAAATTTTATACCAATTTAATGATAAATAAATAAAAAATGATGTTTAAAGATGTCTGTTATACATAAAATTAAAAAAAATTTCTTTTTTCTCTCTCATTCTATATATTTTCTTACTTTTTTAATAAATATAAAAAATCTGATTAGGATATTAATAAGTGAATGGAAGGAGATACCTTCAAAAATTAGACTTTGGCCTCTTTAAAAAAAATAAAACAAGTCCAACATCTGATGGAAGACACCTAAATTTAGTTTGATATTTATTTTTAAACAGATAATGACTTCAAGTTTACTTAATGAAATAGGAGACGGAAAATGTTACAATAATATTAGATGAAAAATTATTATTATACAACATTGTACAATTAAAGTACAAACTTTTTAATATTTAAACTTTAGACATATTTTTGGGACATTAATATAAATATATATTTTTTTATTTATTGGTTATACAAATTTTTTTCACCGAATTTCGAACTTTTTGGTATGCCATAGTTGTACAATAATGGAATAGAATCAAGCAAAATACGAAAATTAATAAAATGTAAAAATAAAAATTTAATCATCATTAATTTTATAATTTATATCATAAATAAATTTTCTATTATTTTAATTTAATAATAATTAAACTCAAATTTTTAAGAATTTCATTAATATATATTTTTAGGGTGTATGATAAATNCATAAGAATATATATTAAATTTATAAATTCAAAAAAAATTTTTATTGAACCTATTTATTAAGGGTGAGCACGGGTAGCGTGTACCTGATTACCCATCTGAATCCGAACCAAACCAATTAAATTGGTTCTGGAATCAACGGGTAATTGGGTCCAACCCAAACCAAACCGATGACCTTTGTTAGTAATTGGTTTGGGTATCGGTTTTGGGAGTGCGGAACCCGAACCAACCTGCGAATCCGATCATATATTAATTAAATAAAAAAATAAAAAATATATATATGGCTTTTCTATTAGACAATGATTATTCACTATTAATATGTTTAGATTTTAATGAGTTTAGTTTTTACTGTATTTAGTGTTTAACATGTTTGGATTATTTCTATTGATGTTACATGTTTATTGTACTTGTTAAATTTTTAAAATAAAAATTTAGTTTTTTTTTATGAATTTCAAAGCCATCGGGTATCCAATTATCCGAACCGAACCAATCCGTTCTTAATCGGTTTGGTTTGGTTCGGGTATATGTACAAAAAATTGCAAATCCGAACCAATTATATTTTGATTGGTTCGGTTCTAATTTTACCATAAACTCGAACCAAACCGACACGTGCTCACCCCTTTTATTTTGTATTCATTAAATGAAAATATTTAAAATTTTTCACTAATAATAAATTTATCATCCTATAACATACATTGAAAAGAAGGTTATTTTTGTAGTGGAATTCCAACGTGTCATCCCTTATGTTCATTCTGAGTTGTTATCAAGATATCAATGTTTTTACTCTTCACTCATCATGACCCTTATTATCATACCACTCCTACATGAAACCATTTTCATTACACTTCACATCTTATGACAGTGTAAAGTTTTTCTATCATATTTTTAAGCTTGCTATATCTGATATTTTAGTTTTTGTAATTTTAAATTCAAATTCAAAATTAAAAAAGGAGATCTCTCCATTCTCTGTTTCCAGTTTTTTCTCTTCCTCCTCAAAATTAAAAAAAAAAGATTCTCTCCATTATTTTTTCCTCATCCGTTCACTTATTCTCTTCTTCTTTAGTTCTTATTGGTCTCCTTCGTTCACTTTCTTGAGACACACCCCCACTATCAGGCAAAGGCACGAAGCTTTGTAGGGAATCTACTTCAATCATGGATTCGTAACACTTTGCGATGACAAGTTATGTGTGTTCCTTATTATTTGATCTAATGTATATCTTCTAATTATGGTAAT
Organism: Arachis duranensis; assembly: GCF_000817695.3. Taxonomy (NCBI): domain Eukaryota; kingdom Viridiplantae; phylum Streptophyta; class Magnoliopsida; order Fabales; family Fabaceae; genus Arachis; species Arachis duranensis. Next base: position 70,988,551 of record NC_029773.3, on the reverse strand, counting down.
ATTTGACATATTATTGTTGTTTTGCATATGCGTCTTTGATTGGTATGTAGCTGTTCATGCAGAAAAGTCAGAACCTCATTGTTGTTTGTTACGGATCGGACCTACGGATTTCACACCCGGAATAACACCCCGAACCCGATTACCCGAGTTCGAACCACATCAGCCTTCCAGAAGGCCCAAAACTGGCCCACTGAAGCTCCTAACTAACTTTCGAAGTCAAACGCCTCCCTTATCTTAGCCAAACAAGATAAGATAAGATATTCGCCATCACTTATAAATAGAGGACCCAGGTCCCTCCAGGTATTCACTCATTCCACACACCTTATTCCTCTTAGATCCATTCTGACTTGAGCATTGGAGTGTCTTTGTAGGTACCTCCCCCCTCATCGCTCCAATCAAATAATCAGGCATCCGTACCGACCCGCAAGCTCCCGATCCATCTCTCAACCCGTAAAGAAAACATCTCGTACATTGGTACCATCTGTGGGGACTTGTAACGTTGGGATAAAATGGCGGACGAACTCGAAGAGCAAACTCCGAGCTACCACGATAACTTGCGAACAAGGAACCCGTCTCCCAAACACCAAGAAGCTACACCCCGTGGAAGGATAGCAAGCGTTATTCGCCAGACCACTCTAGTGCATAACAAAGAAAACAGCCCATCATCGTCAAGGCACGACACCCCAAAAACCTGGGAGAAAAAGCAGCTCAGATAATCCAAGACCTCTGCCTCTGATTGCAAGAACTCGAGGGCCGAGTTGCAACCAAGGAAAAGCGCAACGCCGAAAATGGAAGTCACGCAACCTCCAGGTCAAGATCTCGCCATGAAACCAGGAACGGCAGGTCGCCAAAACGGCGACATTCCAAGAGGTACAATCGCAGCGTCTCCCGTGACCACGTACATGATAAGATGCTTGAACGACGACATTGCAAGAGGTATGATCGCAACATCTCTCGTGACCCAGCTCATCAACATGATCAACATGACACGGACGACGATCGACGACACTGAGAGGCCAAATGCACAAGGAGCGACCATGTGATAATGGGAGTTACTCCCTTCACTGAAAGAATCCTGAAAGCAAAACTCCCTAAAGGCTTCGACAAACCCACGGATATGGAGTACGACGTAACCAAGGATCCCCAGGAACACCTAACGGCCTTCGAGGCTAGGATGAACCTGGAAGGGGCTGCTAATGCGGTCTGATGTAGGGCCTTCCCGGTAACCCTAGCTAGGCCCATGATTAAATAGTATAACGCCCTCCCTAACGGATCCATAACAGGTTTTCACGATATCTCACGGAAATTCATGGCCCAATTCACCACCAGAATCACAAAAGTTAAACACCCCATTAGCTTGTTAGGAGTTACCCAAAGATAGGAAGAGTCCACGAGGAAATACCTCGATCGTTTCAGCGACGAGTGTTTAACTGTCGACGGACTCACGAACTCAGTCGCAAGCCTTTGCCTAACTAACGGGCTCATGAATGAAGACTTTCGAAAACACCTCACTACCAGACCGGTGTGGACCATGCACGAGATCCAGAGAGTCACAAAGGAGTACATAAACGACGAAGAGGTAAGCCAAGTCGTAGCCACCAATAAATGGCAGCACGGCCGCACACAACACGGCAGAATAGCACCTCGACATAACCCCCCCACAAGAGAAAACCAGAAGGAACAATTCAAACCAGCAAACGTAAACCGACCCCCAAGAGTTAGAAAATTCTCTAACTACACACCTCTGACGGTTCTGATCACCGATATATACCACCAAATAGCAGATCGAGGTATTCTCCCAAAGGCCCGACAACTCAAGGAAAGAACGGGCGGCAACAAGACCCTATACTGCGACTACCATCGAGGATATGGACATAGGATACGAGACTGTTTTGACCTAAAAGACGCCCTCGAGCAATCCATACAAGACGGCAAGCTCCCCGAGTTCGCCAAAATTATTAGGAAACCAAAACGCGCGAAAAAAGAGGGATCTTCAGAAAGAGAAGTGCGTAACCCGAGGACACAGAGACAAGGCCTCAGGGAAACCCCAGAAACAGACCAGACCATCACCGTGAACATCATCACGGGTAAAGACACCCCGGGAAAATCAAAATCAACACTCAAAAAGGATCTCAAGATCTTGGCAGTCAGAAACTAAAACCCATCTGTCACCGCCGATAAAACGATAACATTCTCCCCCGAGGATTGCCAGCACGGCACCTCAGTAGAAGACGCCCCCTTCGTCATCTCAGCAAAGATCAGAACTGGGCTAGTCAGAAGAATACATGTAGACATAGGAGCAGACTCCAACATCCTCTTCAGAGGAGCCTTCGACAAGCTAGGACTCCGCCGTGACAACCTCCAAACACACTGCAACAGAGTCACCTGACTCAGAGATAACTTTATCAAGCCAGATGGTTCCATCGTCCTACCCCCTACCATAAGGACAGGAGACCAAAGAAAGACGATCCTATCCGAGTTTGTGATCCTCAAGGATTCCACCGCCTACAACGTTATCCTCGAAAGAAAAACAATTAACGATCTCTCCGTCATCATCTTCACAAAATTCTTCCTCATAAAGTTCATTGCAGAAGACGGCTCCATCAGGACAATCCACAGAGATCGGGAAAATCGCAGTAGAATTCGACAACACTAGCCTAGCCCTACGGAAGAAATTTCGCGACGCGACCAGCATATTCTTAGCCGACCTGGATGCCTGACATGATGGACAACCCAGACCAGAACCAGAGGGAGACATGGTGAAACTACAAATAGGGCAGACCAAAGAAGAATATATCTTCATCAACCGGAACCTCCTATACAACCTCAAGAAAGATCTCTCTCATCTCCTAAGATGAAGCAAAGACTTGTTTGCATTCACGCCCGCTCACACGCAAGGGATAGATCCCCACCTAATGTCCCATCAACTAGCCATAGATCTCAAAGCCAAGCCCGTGGCTCAGAGGAGACAAAAAATGTCCCCCGACCGAGCTTCCAAAGTAAAGAAACAGGTTAAAGCCCTCTTTGAAGCAGGCTTTATCAGGGAACTGCCCTATACGACCTGGTTGGTAAACGTCGTCCAAGTCAAAAAAGCTAATGGGAAGTGGTGGATGTGCGTCGACTACATAAACTTAAACAAAGCTTGTCCAAAAGACGCCTTCCCCCCTGCCAAATATCAACAGGTTGGTGGACGCCGCATCCGGTCACCAATACCTCAGCTTCATGGACGCGTACTCCAAGTACAACCAGATACTTGTGCATCGACCCGACGAGGAGAAAACGGCCTTCATCAGCCTCGACAACACGTACTATTACACAGTCATGCCCTTCGGCTTGAAAAATGCCAGAGCCACTTACCAAAGACTCGTCAACAAGATATTCCGAAGCCTATCTGGTACCAAGCTCGAAGACTACATTGATGACATGCGCGCCAAGACCGAATCTGGTGAGCAACTCATCGGCGATCTCGAGCTCGTAATGAACACCTTGAGGAGACACTGAATGTGCCTCAACCCAACAAAATGCGTCTTCGGCATGGAAACAAGAAAATTCTTCGGTTTTATGATCACGCAACGTGGGGTAGAGGCAAATCCCAAGAAATGTAGAACCGTCCTTGAAATGGCAAGCCAAAAAACCTCAAAGACATCCAAAAACTTACGGGCCGACTAACCGCATTATCCCATTTTCTCGCCGCGTCGGCCCAAAAGGCAATCCCTTTATTCAAACTTATGAAGAAAGGAACCCCCTTCCAATGGGAAGCAGAATGCGAAGAGGCATCCCAACACTTCAAGAAAGTCCTAGCGGAACCCTAGTCCTTACCAAACTCAAAGCCAGAGAGATCATCTTCCTTTACCTATCTATAACGGAAGAAGCACTTACAACAGCGCTTATCCGAGAAGACGAGAATAAGGCCCAGCGACCCATCTATTTCATAAGCAAAGTCTTGCAAGACATGGAATCACGCTACTCACATTTTGAGAAACTCGCCTTCGCACTCCTCACGACATCCCGATGTCTTCGACAGTATTTCCAAGCCTACCCCATTACGGTCCAAACCGACCAAGCGGTCAGGCAAGTTCAACAAAAGCCCGACCTAGCAGGGAGGATGCTAGCATGGTTCATCGAACCTCGAAATGCGATCAAAGCGTAGGCCATGGCAGACTTCATCGCCTAGATGATGCCAGGAAGCCCCACCTTCGAAACTTGGAAGCTACACGTAGACGGCTCATCTAACACCACCTCTGGTGGAGCGAAGGTGATCTTCGAAAACCAGAACGGAATCGTGATCAAACAATCCGTCTGATATGAATTTCCGATCTCCAACAACCAAGTAGAATACGAGGCTCTACTGGCCAGACTGATGCTGGCCAAGGAAGTTGGGACCAAGATTTTGGAGGTTTGCAGCAACTCCCAGTAGTCAGCTCCCAATTCAATGGAGACTACTAAACAAGAGACCTTCTCCTCCAGCAATACTTAACTAAGGTAAAAGAGCTAATAATGGACTTTGACCAAGTAACCTTCCAACATGTCCCTAGAGAACGAAACACAAGGGCAGATCTTCTATCAAAACTAGCTAGCACAAAATCGGGGCAAAGAAACCGATCGCTAATACAAGAGGTCGTCAGAACGCCATCCGTCTCGACCCCAACCAACACGGGCCTCCTAATTTCCAGCCAGGACTCATGGACCTCCCCTATCCTACAATACCTCCTCCACGGAACATTGCCATAAGACACCAAACAGGCTACACGGATAAAAAAGGAAGCTGCCAACTACACCGTGGTAGTGGGACAGTTGTACAAACATGGATTCTCGTAACCATTGCTCAAATGCATCGAGCCCAGGGACACGGAGTACATACTCCATGAAGTCCACGAAGGCTGCTATAGTCATCACATCGGAGGGAAGACCTTGGCCCAGAAGATCATCTGAGCTGGATACTTCTGACCCATAATCATCAAAGACTTCATACAGACAGTCAAAAACTGCGACAAGTGCAAAAAGCACTCAGACTTCCACAAAGCCACCCCACACCAGCTCAACATCGTGACAGCAAATTGGCCGTTCGGAACTTGGGGCGTTGACCTCGTCGGCCCCTTCCTAACAGCCCCGGGATAACTCTGATACATCGATCATAGTTGTAGTGGACTATTATACCAAATAGATCGAAGCCAAACCCCTGGCCTCTATCACAGCAACCCAATGTCGTAAGTTCATCTAGAGACATATAATAACCCCGGTAGAACACCCCCAAACAAAGTAATAGTCAAAGGACTCAAAAAACGGCTTGATGAAGTCAAAGGACTCTAGGCCGACGAGCTCGGATCGGTTCTCAGGTCATATCGAACCACCCTCCAGAGCTCCACCGGGGAGACCCTTTTTTGCTTGACATACAGGGAAGAAGCCATCATCCCAGTCGAGGTCGGGGACCTTAGTCCAAGAAGAATTATCAGAAGCAATGACGAAGATGCCGAGCGAGACCTCACAAACGAGGTTAGGTCCATAGCCCATATGCGAGAGCTAGCCTTAAAACAAAAAAATCAAGATAAGGTACAATCACGGCGTGATGTGGAGAGACTTGTCACCCGATGATCTGGTCTTACGATGAAACGACATCAGAGCTCCCACGCCAGGGGAAGGGAAGCTCACCCCCAACTGGGAAGGCCCATACCGAGTTAAAGGAGTATTTGGGAAAGGAGCCTACAAGGGCGAAAAGCTCGACGGAACTGAGATCCCGAGAACCTGGAATGCCGCCAACTTACGACAATATTACACGTGGGCACACTCCCTTCCCTAAAAATCATGTCTTTCACTTATATTACTTTATTTTACTTTCATTGTATTCTCTTCGGGTACTCTCCCCCCCCCCAAAACGGAGAATTTTAACGAGGCCCAAACTTAATAAAATTTCATTTAAAAACACACTCGCCTTGCCCCTTCCTATACTATCGCAACGGTAAAACGACTAACGGCCAACATCAAGAATCGATCACCCTCGAGGCCTAAAAAACAGATATCCACAATAAACGACTAAACAGCCTAAAACAAACATCGTAAGTCACAACAAAAACCGTTCAGGAATAAACACAAACGGCTTGGAGACAAAAAGCCCGAATGATCGACATACACCCATAAAAAACCAAAGTTATAAAACGGCCTCAACGGCCCAGAAAGTATAAATAGAAATTAAAAATTATACACGGCTACACAAGCCAACAAAACATCAAAAAAAAAATTCACAAGTCCTGGAAACGGCAAATACAGAAGAACGTAAAAAATCCTACTCAAAGATCCATGATGCGGCCATCTTGAATAACCTTAAATGCTCCAATGACAGACACGTCGGCATCCGGGGCAAGAATTTGGGCTTGAGCCCTCATCGTCTCCTCAACCACCGCCACAGCCTCCTTTACATTAGCAAGCAACACCACCTTCTCTCCCTTCAGACCCTCAACCTCAGCCTTCAAAAACGCCACGTCGGTCTTCAAGACGCCTACCTCAGAAAGAAGTACGGCAGCTTAAGACTTGGCG
>NC_029773.3:70902646-70981934 GCF_000817695.3 Arachis duranensis | reverse complement strand
AGCTGAGACAAAAGCGAAGTCTCAACTTTAGAAAGATGAAGGATCTCGGCACCAGACTCCTCGGACGCCTTCTTCGCCTTCTCCCTATCCGAATCAGCAACTGCAAGCTGCTCCTTCAGCTTCGCCACCTCGGCCTGAGACTAATGCAACTTCTTGTCCAGAAGGCCCACCTGAGCTATCACAGGCTTGGCCTTCCACACAATCACTACAGAACGGAGGAGGGAACGGTAAAGTGACTTCGCCTGAAAAGTCACATCACACTAATGAAAGAACTCCGTGCCAGGCATAAGGTGCTGGTCTATGAAGGCTGGAGCATTGAAACGATGATCCATCACCGACAGGACAACAGTATCTCCCTCTACCAGGTTCTCACTATCAACATCCTCCGACCGCCTCCGCTTTCGTGAAGCACCCCCCGGCAAACTTTCGCCACTCCCAAGCCATGACTCGACCCTTAGGCACCACCCTCAGTTAAGATAAGTTCCTCAGAAACATCCCTCGTGTCATCGGCAGGGCGGGAAGTGGAAGTGGACGGAGTGTAACACCCCAATTAGCCTAAGCCTTACCTCGCGTCGTAAAGCAAAGGTTAATCAAAGGTTACGACAATTCTAAGCTTGTACATATAATATATAGAATGAGTAGTATAATCTAGAAGCCCGATGAAGGATATAGCTTGGGACAGGATTTAAAAAGCGCAAAACGTGCTAACAAAGCTACTAACTTAAAGCTCAAGAAACATATGTAATATAATAAAATATAGTAAAATAATATTATAAGAATCTAGTCACAGCTCGCGAAGTTTAAGCCGGCCAGCCATATACAGACCATATATGAAACCAGACAGTAAAAACAGCTTATACAAGTTTTGTTCTCTCAAATACAAGCCTCTAGGCCAAACAAAATACCAAAGTGAGATACGTGTTCAAAATAAATCAAAAGACTCAAAAAGAAATGTCCGGATCCTCCACTTCTGTCACAAACCAGACAACTCACCAAAGTGGGTCGTGACCTGCATCTGAAAAACACAACAGAAATATGGTATGAGAATATGAGGTTCTCAGTATGGTAACAGTACCCAGTGATGTAGGATATAAGACCCCGGGACGCCAAAGGCAATCCTAGACTCCATATCCATCACAAGAGTTCAAGCTTAAAGCAGTCTAAACAATAAAGCATAATATGTAAAACCTTAACCAAACTTGAAACCTTAGTATATCAAAAGGGTAACCTATTCTTAAAGGATTCTCTACTCTAACCATACACCGCTGTCCCACAGCCTTCACCAACCTATCCTCCATGCGAACCCATCGCCGTCACCTGCTTATCCTCCTCAAAACCAGACAAACACAACTAATACAAGCAAGGAAAACACAGGTAATCTTCAAGTATGTGGCAAGTAATTCAAGAAGCAAGTAGGAAAACTCAAGTAGTCAAAGCAAGCAGACATATATAAGATGCATATGATGAATGTTTGTCCTATTGGTTGTGATATCACATGCCGATTACTGTGCCAAACCCGACAGCAAATCTGGTCGACAACTCCCGGATTAGTCTCTCTATTGCGCATAAGGAGGAAAATTTTGAGGAAGAGTGCCTTACCACCTTCTCCTTTCAGAGGAAAATATTCCAAGGGAGTGTGCCCCACCACCTTCCTTTGGTTGTCACATAATTCTGTGGGTTAGTGCCCTACCACCTTACAATCAGAGAGAAACCCATGCTCAGGAGGAAAATTCCAAGGGAGAGTGCCTTACCACCTTCTCCTTTCAGAGGGAAATATTCCGAGGGAGCGTGTCCTACCACCCTCCTCCTCCTCAGTACACCAGAAACCTAAGCCTCCGTCCTTTAACCCTTTCAAATAATTCCAACTCAAACTCTCCTAGGATCATCCCCATATTTATTACCCAAAATAAGCCCCAAAAGCCTTAAAATGGTGTTATAGAAGCTTACAACCTTGTTGAAAAGGTGAAATAGTTGAAAACAAATTTTAAATTATGAAATAGGGCGTGTGCGTCCGCACGCCCAAGAAGATTTTTAAAGTGTGCATATGCACATGTATTAAAATTTATAAAGTCTGTTCACTCGCACAAGCTGTGCGAGCACCCTTAACAGACGTCCCTTCCCGACTTGTGCGTGCGCACAAGGCTGTGCGTCCGCATAGGTCGTAATTCTTCATTGATGTGCGCGCGCACAACCTGTGCTAGCGCTGCTACCAAAGCCCTTTTCCCTGCCTGTGCGTCTGTATAGAATAGAATTCTCGCAGGGTTGTGCGTGCGCACAAGGCTGTGCGTGCGCACATATCAAAAAATCCTGAAATTTTGCAACTTTGCAGAATTTCATATTTTTAATACCAACTTTGAATGATCATAACTCCCTCTAAAAAATTCCAAATTTCATAAACTTTATATTGATTTAAAGAATTTTCAAATATCTTTAATTCTAGACAAGTTTCATCAGATTTTGAAAACCGAGGCAAAAGATATGATCAGACAAAGTTCATCAAAAACTAACTTTTACCCCAAAACACAATTTCCTCAATTATTTGAAAAACATAACCAAAACCAAACCAAACCATTCCAAACTCCAATTCTCATCAAAATCAACACCCTATGACACCTCATCCTCAATATCAACAACAATATATTACATATTTCAAACCTCATTAACAATTTCCAACTACATTACCAATTTATTAACATCAATATCATATAAATCACCCAATTCACTTCTCAACTACAAAATCATTCATCCTCATTATATCCTTACCATTCATTTTGACCAAAACCAACCATCATCAATTCATCATAAATCATCATATATCATCATTCAACAACTCAAACAACCACTCAAATCCAAACATATCCTATGGATCACTATCCCAAGTGTCTATCAATATTATATACTACATAGAGGAAACCAAAATCATACCTTGGTCGATTCCCAATATGCCTTTAACCAGCAAATGAGCACAAGCAAGCTCTCAACTTCAAACCAAGCTTTCAATTCCACTCCAACAAGCACAAATAAGCTCCAAAAGCTCCCAATTATAACAATAATCAAACTATACACATATAAATCACCAAAAATCAACCTAGGGCTTAACATAAATGAAATTTCACAAGGGTTTATTATTTCTTACCCCTCTCAACAGATTTGATGGCCAAAATCCAAGGCTAAGCAAGGATTAGAGTAAACCTAAACATCCAAAATCACAAAATCACACTTAACCCAAAATCCTAGATTTTTGAAACATTGAAGGGAGGAACAGAAAAAAATTTCGTGATCACCTTACTACTTTTTTGTATTATTTTTGTAGAGCTCTTCACAAGGAACGCGTCGCCGCAAACGGTGCGGCGATTGGATCTCCGTAGCTCAAGATATGAGCTTGGGAAGAAGAAGATGAATAGTGCTCATGGGGGTTTCTTTTCTTTCTCCCCTTTCAGCTGGTGTGGGTGTGTTTGTGATTGTGTTGTGCTGAGTTGGTTCATTAATGAATCCTTTTATATATTGGGTTTGGGTCCAACTTGGACCCGGTCCAACTCGTTAGCATTTTTAGCTCGTTTGGCCTAATTTTGGGCAAACCTTTAACACTAATGTCCGGTTTTTTATTTCTAATATTTTTCTAAGGTTTTTGACTGTTTTCTCTTTTTCTTGTGCAGTACCAGGAAGACTTGAATCGGTTCAACCGGTTCGATTGTCGGTTCACAATTTTTTGCAGAAGACACATTTTCTGACTCGGAAGGACCTACTTAGTTCAAAAATCATATTTAAATCCCCAAATTCTCATCCTAACTTTCCGAAATTTAATTTGAGCATTTAAATGATTTTATTCGTAAAAACGCCGGTTTTTACACGAAGAACTACCAGAAGGTGTCCACTTGGTCAACTGAGCCTTCAACCTTGTAAGATTCGTCATACCACCAGCTATTTCAACTGAAAAAGAAAGAAAAGGGTTTAAGCATAAGTCCCAAACTCGGTAGAGCGTCACAAAGTAACCAAAAGATAAAAACACACCCAGAAAAGTACGACAAGTCTCGGGATCCCCTATGACATCACGAGGATGCAAAGGGCGCTCCCCAAAAAGATGCCAGAGGACACTGGCAATATCCTGATCTTCCGAGGACAAGCCCTCATTGGTAACCTTCGTCAAGTACGACGGCCCGGCACCGAAATTCCAATAGGTCAGGAACCGGCGCTCCCCCTCTAGTGTTAACGAAAAAGGATGTTGCCCCTGAGCAGGGCGCACCTTAAAAAAATCCCTCTTGAATCCATGAAAGGAAACCTCGTACAACCCAAATATACGACGGTACAAATGAGCTCTAAAAGACATGTACCCTTTCTTGTGCTTTCCTTCCTTAGTAGGAAGAGTACACAAGAAAAGGAAAAGGAAGACGTTAACCGAAATAGGAAGCTCCAAATACTCGCACACGAGCTCGAAAGTACGAACGGCCGCCCAACTATTCGGATGCAATTGAGACGGAGCGACGGAACACCGACTCAGTAGTGCCTGAACAAAGGGAGAAATGGCAACCGCACCCTGATGAGCGGATAATTTATACGCTTTTTGGCATTATTTTTAGTATGTTTTTAGTATGTTTTAGTTAGTTTTTATTATATTTTTATTAGTTTTTAGTTAAAATTCACTTTTCTGGACTTTACTATGAGTTTGTGTGTTTTTCTGTGATTTCAGGTATTTTCTGGCTGAAATTGAGGGACCTGAGCAAAAATCTGATTCAGAGGCTGAAAAGGACTGCAGATGCTGTTGGATTCTGACCTCCCTACACTCGAAGTGAATTTTCTGGAGCTACAGAAGCCCAATTGGTGCGCTCTCAACTGCGTTGGAAAGTAGACATCCTGGGCTTTCCAGAAATGTATAATAGTTCATACTTTGTTCGAGATTTGATGGCCCAAACAGGCGTTCCAAGCCAGCTCAAGAATTCTGGCGTAAAACGCCGGAACTGGCACAAGAATGGGAGTTAAACGCCCAAACTGGCACAAAAGCTGGCGTTTAACTCCAAGAAGAGTCTCTATATGAAAATGCTTCAATGCTCAGCCCAAGCACACACCAAGTGGGCCCAGAAGTGGATTTTTATGTCATTTACTCTTTCTGTAAACCCTAGCTACTAGTTCTCTATAAGTAGGACCTTTTGCTATTGTATTTTCATCTTTCAATCAAAGATCTTTTGATCATGTTTTTATGATTGAACCCTCTTTGGGAGGCTGGCCATTCGGTCATGCCTAGACCTTGTTCTTATGTATTTTCAACGGTGGAGTTTCTACACACCATAGATTAAGGTGTGGAGCTCTTATCTCTTGGATTCCTTAATCGGAATCTTTGTGGTATAAGCTAGAATTGATGGCGGCATTCATGAGAATCTGGAAGGTCTAAACCTTGTCTGTGGTATTCTGAGTAGGATTCAAGGATTGAATGACTATGACGAGCTTCAAACTCGTGATTGTGGGGCGTTATTGACAGACACAAAAGAATCACTGGATTCTATTCCGACATGATCGAGAACCGACAGCTGAATAGCCGTGCTGTGACAGAGCGCGTTGAACATGTTCACTGAGAGGATGGGAGGTAGCCATTGACAATTGTGAAACCCTACATACAGCTTGCCATGGAAAGGAGTAAGAAGGATTGGATGAAGACAGTAGGAAAGCAGAGAGACGGAAGGGACAAAGCATCTCCATACGCTTATCTGAAATTCTCACCAATGAATTACATAAGTATCTCTATCTTTATTTTATGCTTTATTCATAAATCACCTATAACCATTTGAATCTTCCTGACTGAGATTTACAAGATGACCATAGCTTCCTTCATACCAACAATCTCCGTGGGATCGACCCTTACTCGCGTAAGGTTTATTACTTGGACGACCCAGTGCACTTGCTGGTTAGTTGTGCGAAGTTGTGATAAAAAGTTGAGATTGCAATTGAGCGTACCATGTTGATGGCGCCATTGAAGATCACAATTTCGTGCACCACACCCCAAGCCTCATAAAGATAAACTCGTATAGCCACATCCAGTTCGGAACGGTCGACAAGTCAAAGTTCAAATAACACACCCTCTCGTCGACCCCGGGGATGACGAGCTCATACTGGCGCTCGGTATTGTCACCCCCAAACACGGCCCTCTGATCACAAAGCTGCTGGAGATCTGCCTCCGTAATCCGGGACGGCGTCCCCCAAACATCAGAGGTCACCCAATAATAAAGGCAGGGGACGCCCCCGTTGGAATCACCAGAGCGGCCATACCCTCTCTTCTCTGTTGAAACATGCCCAAAATAGGAGGAGCACCACTATCAGCCCATCAAAAACTACACGGCAAAAAACTATGGAAGAAAAGAAAAACTCCACGACCTACCAAAAACTAAGCCTACAGTGGTGCTCATCCTCTCCCAAGTAAAACCATAACCCTCATTTTCGAAGAAACAGCGCCAGAGTACGGCCAAATGCAACCTAAACATAGGAAAACAAAAATGAAAGATATAGAAAAAGAGTACCAACCTGATAAAAGCCACTGACAAAAGATGAGAGCGAGACAGAAGGGCAGCGCGAGTACAGAGCCAGAACATGCAGAGGAAGAACAAAGCAAGAAAAGAGTGAAAAAGATGTAAAACTAAGAAAAATGGAAAAATGAAACGGAAGAGGGGAAAAAAGCAAAAAAACTAAAATAATTGAAGAGCAAAAAAACCAAAAATACCCTCAGCAACAAACAAACACAGAAGGGCAAAATTGGGAAGGCAGCCCGAGCATTTCCCCCACAATAAATGCTCTCTTTAAAACTCAACTGACAGCACGCATTGGAAAACAAAACGGGTGCAGGAAGACGAAAAGCTCACACCAACTACAACACGGACTACGAGACTGACAAACCCTACGGACTAACCCATCCTAAGACCCGACGCGCCGACCCTCCGCGATAAGCAAATCTGTCAGAAACTCTCCTCCGGCAAACCGAAGAAAGGCCACCAAATGGCCGAAACCACATCCTCCAGCGGCAAAGACCAACCTTGCTCGGTCTTCCGCTGTGGGGGCAACTGTTACGGATCGGGCCTACGAATTTCACACCCGGAATAACCCCCCGAACTCGGTTACTCGGGTCCGAACCACATCACCCTTCTAGAAGGCCCGAAATCGGTCCATTGAAGCTCCTAACCAACTTTCCAATTCAAACGCCTCCCTTATCTTAGCCAAACAAGATAAGATAAGATATTCACCATCATATATAAATAGAAGACCCAGGTCCCTCCAGGTATTCACTCATTCCACACACCTTATACTTCTTAGATCCATTCTAATTTGAACGTCGGAGTGTCTTTGCAGGTACCTCCCCCCTCATCGCTCCAATCAAGTAATCCGGCATCCGTACCGACCCGCAAGCTCCCGATCCATCTCTCAACCCGTACAAAAGACATCTCATACATTGTTGTTGGAAATCTATTTCCAATTTGCCAAAAGGTCTTAACCTCTTTTCCTCTCATGTTCAATTTTCTTACAATATACAAAATCAAATGAGATTTCTTATGTCAATGTACGTCAAAAGGTTGGACCTTTTTTCACAATGGGACTTCATTGGATGCAGAAAAGTTAGAACCTCATTGTTGTTGTTGGGAATCTATTTCCAATTCGCCAAAAGGTCTTAACCTCTTTTCCTCTCCTATTCAATTTTCTTACAATATACAAAATCAAATGAGATTTCTTATGTCAATGTATGTCAAAAAGTTGGACCTTTTTTCACAATGGGACTTCATTGGAGGGGTTCTACATCATCAGAAATTTTTCTTACCAAGAGAATGGTGCAGACTTTGTCTTCAACATGAATAGTCAAAGGGAGCAAAGTCAAATTTGATGTTCTTGTTGATGATGAAAAATCAATGAATTTAGACGTTTTAAGTATTTAGTATTTGTAAGGATTTTCTCTTCCATCAAATACTATAGACCCTTTTAGTTATTCATTATGCAATTAATTTGTTTCTATTTCTCATTATTTTTTCTAATTATATATGTAATGGATATATTATTTAAATACAGTAGTCTAATTATCATACTCATTATTTTCTTCTTTATTAATTTCTATTTCTTTTTTAATTTTTCTTCTCGAATGCTTTATACATAGCTTTCGTTGTATTCTTACATGGTATTTAAGTTCTTATTACGAAATTGATGTATTCTAATTGCAGATGTCTCTATGGAGCGATATGATAATTTTTTAACTGATAAAATTTTGAATTAAATATCATACTCATGTAATCAAGTCAGTTTAATCATCACCAGCTTTAAAATATCTCTTATATCATATGTAACTATAATTTATATACTATTAAAAAAATCATATAATCCTTATAATATGTTTCTACGAGATTTCTTCAATAAATACATAGCTATTTGTATACATATATCATCCTATATGCCTCAATATAAAGCGAGTTATTATAACTCAATACACCTAAACCATATATCTATTAATATTGAACTTGTTGTGATAACTCAAATTTATATTCTTAAACATAATTTAACACTTTCACGTCGTATATAATTTTTGTAGTATTGATCACAATTATATATTTAGTTGTTACTTCAAAGTATTTGATTAATTTTAGTGACTTCTCATTTATTTTACACATAAAATAGCCTCAATCAATATTTTAGTACTTATTTTATATTAATTTATTTTAATAAATTTATACTTCACTCGATAGTTTAACCTTTCTCTAAATCATATATTTTTGTTTTTTTTTCATTATTCTATAACAGTACTTAATTCTTTATCTACTTTACTATTCACATAATTATTTTTTTATTTTCATATTTAATTATATGTGTCACTTAAATTCGTACATTCTATCTGATTTTTTTGTGTGTATAATATCATTACTCATAATTCCAATCATCTATTATGATTTTTTTCAACCAATCATCTTAATTATACATTAGGATTATTTTTATATTCTTTCTCATTATTATTGGTTTTTTTGTGAAAATCATGATAGTTGTTTATATTATAAATATTGCCCTTCTTCAATTTGTTTTACCACACCAAAATAATTTTTTTAACACCATCACTAAATTAATTTGATTATATTTTTTTATTGTCTTTTTTATTTTATTTTAAACAATAGCTTCATCTTTTAACTTACTAAAAAATATTAAAACTGCCAACAAAAGTTAAAACTATAGGATAAAAGTCAAAATCTTAAAACAATAATGCTAGGGAACCAACTCTATATAAGTCAAGAATCAGCCAACTGATAAACTAGAAGCACCGGTGACTTTAACCGGATGTTGCTACTGATAGGCATACTGATGTTTCTTTTTCTTGTAAATTGGATGGTTTTGGATATGATTTATATGTTTCATGTGTTACGCATTAATAAAACATAATTAATTATATGGAACTACCTAATGAATGATCAAAGCATCTGTTCCGTGATTCTCTCCTATCATTAGCCTATCTTCCCTCATGTTTTGAACGTGGTCAACAATAATTTAAGAAACAAATTAAATTATAAATTAATAAAACTAATTATAATTAATTATGTTGTTCCATTCTTGCTTGATTATTAGTTAGTTCCATATACTTTTCCATCTTAAAATTATGGTCAATCTCACCAAACAATTCAATTTATTATAAAACACTCGTATATAAGTTATTAACATACAAACACTTTCATAATGAATAATTTTCATTAAACTTACTATAGGTGTGCATTGCACGGGATAATTCACTAGTATATACTTAAGGTATATGTTAAATAAACTTTTTTTTATTTATAAATTTAAAATGGGGCCAAAATAGATAAACTCAATTTTGAATTCGATCTTTTTTGGGGGCTTGTTCTGACGAGAATGGTTCTTCATCCCAATCATCCGGCATTATTGAAAAACGTTCTCCTTAAATTTAGTTTGTAAACTAGAGAGTAAGCTGCTCCACACTGACTAGTGTGTATAATAGAAACATTTATCCCTTCCGACACTGCAGACCACCTTATCCAACCCCTTTCATATTTTTTCATTAGAAAAACTACCTTTTTGAAGCTGCTTCTTCAGTTTCAGTCACAAGCCCCTATCTTAAATAATGGCTTCTCTTTTCCTCAAGATGGTTTCAATTCCACCAAGAACAACAATCTCAAGCACAAGAACAAGAACAAGGGTGCCTTCAGTTCTACCTTTCAAGCTTCAGCACTTCCTGTCTCATTCGCTGCCAGGTCGGCTACCACTGCACTTTCTCGTTATTTTGGGTTCAGAGAGTGAAAAACTGTGTTTCTTCAGTATTTTATTTCATTTTCTTGAAAAATAACCATTAATTTGGCAAAAATTGTATTGGTATATTAAAATTAACTAATATATTCTAATATATATGTAATTTAATTTTATATTCTAATATATTCGGTGATTGATTTTGGTAATTGATTTAATTTTTATCAGTTAATTAATATGTACATGAGATTTTAAATTGATTATTTTGGTTTTTTAAATGGTATAATTGTAAGTTAAATTATTAATCTTATTTTGGACTATTATTCAACTATTAAAAACTGTTAAAGTCTCGCATAACACGTTCCTAAAATTCATAATTTATCACATTATATTACTAGCATAAACTACAGAAGATCCTTTGGAATTTGGCCTCCTTTTCTATATAATATACAAGTATTAAAAAAAAAAAAACATGATTGCCAAGTGCCAACTTATCGTGCAACACTTGAAAATCAAATTGATAAAATTACCCCTAAGAAAAAAGTCTTCATAGCTCCAAAAATGATGAAGGTTTTGACAAAATAATCCAATATTATGACATAACATTATTGCTACTTGTTACTGTTTAAAAATAAAAGAAAAGTCACTGTTGTTAAAATTAATTAATTACATGTTATAAGAAACGAAAGTTAATTGACAATTTGACTACTTTATCAAAGAGTAAACTATCAAAACTACCTCTCTATTTTTTAACATATTGATAAATATTTCTCACTAAAAATGTCGTAAAACACAATAAAAATATTCATCTTTAAATGTATATTCTCTAAAAAATATTTTAGAGATTAAAATTAATACGACTATTTATAAGTATGATTAAAAAATGAGATATTTTTATTTTTAAAATTAATTTTTTATTATTTTTATTATTGTAAAAAATTATTTACTATTTATAAAAAAATAATATTCTTTTTATTTATTTTGTTATATTTTATAATATTTTAAAATTATTTTTATCATTATCAAAATAAAAAATATTTTTATCCATGTATTTAAAAAATCAAAGACAATTTTAATAGTTTATCCTTTATCAAATTTCTAAATTTTTTTCTAACTGGTTAGACTTTGAAAATTTCTTTCAAATTTTTTTTCTCATTTCTTAAATAAAAAAATAAATTTTTAACTAATTAAAAATATAAAAATATTTTTCACATTTTAAAATAGAGACCTATATATTATTTTCTCTTTCTCCTCTCTACTGATTTTCCCTTAGGACGTTACTCAAAATAAAAGGAAGGTGATGGTGCATCGATGTTCTCTCTGATGGAACAATTATTATATTGCGTCAACTGAGTGGCACACCCAACTTATCCGGTGCGCAGTAGCACGCGCCGCATTTGCTAATACCTTTCAACTTTCACCATCTCCCTCATCTCTTCTTCCATCTGCAGCAGCATCCACAGCAAGATCCATGGAGACTCCCAAAGCCGCGGAATTTCCCTCCGGATTAGACGAATCCACTGAGCAAGACTACGCTTCTCAGTCCAACCTCCTCCGAGAGTTTGTCTCCATCCCCTCCATCGACACCGCATGCCTCCTCAAATCTCCTCGTAAGCTCTGCTAACTAACTAACTAACTGACTAACACTTTTATCTCTCTTTCCAACTAACTTTCTAACTACCTCTAACGTCTCTAACTGCCAGGCTCTGATTCCGAGTCCCAAGCAATGTTCGCCGTAAGCCAGCCCAACCTGGTTGCTAACAAGAAGAGGAAGTTCATTCTCTCCTCCACCATTCTCAACACCGGCACCTCCCCCACCTTTCACTGGTCTCCCTTCCCTGTCGAGATGTCCGGTGTCTCCGCCATGATCCCTTCTCCTTCCGCTTCCAAGCTCCTTATCATTCGCAATCCCGAAAACAACGAAAGCGCTACTCGCTTCGAGCTTTGGACCTCCTCGCAACTCCAACGAGAGTTCCAAGTCCCCCAATCAGTTCACGGCTCTGTCTATACTGACGCCTGGTTTGAGGGAATTTCTTGGAACTCCGATGAAACACGTGTGGCGTATGTGGCTGAAGAGCCAGCTCCTGCAAAACCCTCCTTCAATGATCAGGGCTATAAGAAAGGTGCTTCCAACGATAAGGATTGTGGCACATGGAAAGGTCAGGGAGAATGGGAGGAGGACTGGGGAGAAACGTATGCCGGAAAGAGGCAGCCAGCACTTTTTGTCATCGATATCACCAGGTTCCTTATTACAGGGTAAACTACTATTTTGGCATTAGAAAGATTCTAATTCCGACAACATAGCCTAAAGAAACATTCATAGCCACAAATATCACACAAGTTTGACAAACTTCACCACTTTTATGATCTTTGGGGGTCACAATTGCTTTTTCTTTCAGTCGGGAGCTAGTTTGTTGGAACTAGAATCTTTGGAGTGCCAAAATGATAGTTTTGAGTTAAGCCCCAACACGGTCCCTCAAATTGGTGCCGCACACTAAAATAGTCCACAAGAACTCAATTGCATCAATTAGTCCTTGATATTGGCAAAAGTCTACTATGTTAGTCCCTCGGCCCTCAAGTGACTCATTAAGAATCTCAGACTATTTTAGTGCACACCGCCGATCCGAGGGACCACTTTTGGACTTAACTCTGATAATTTAACATTTTTGGGGTTTTTTTGTTTGAATTCCATGTCAAATTGTGCCATGATAGTACTAACTGCAATACTTATAATACAGTGGCGATGTGCAAGCTGTCAAAGGAATTGACAAATCTTTGAGTGTTGGCCAAGTTGTTTGGGCTCCATCAACCAAAGAAGGCTCAGAAAAGTATTTGGTTTTTGTTGGATGGTCATTTGAGACAAGAAAGCTTGGTATCAAGTACTGCTATAACAGGCCTTGTGCATTATATGCGGTTAAAGCACCACACCCTCACTCAAAAGCTAATGAAGCTGAGATTCAGTATGTCACTTCACTTCAGATTGGATTTCATTTTGAAAGTTAATATTCATCTTTTTGTTTCATACGCTGAGCTGAATTATGAAGGTGTACTCATGTAGCTCAACCGAAGATATCCAGGCACTCAAGCTTACTGAAACCATAAGTAGTGCCTTCTTTCCACGGTTCAGGTAAGCCGGGACTTACTATTCCAATTCACATCAGGATGAACCTTTGTTTGTTTTAGCTCTATTTGTTTCATATGCTGGAGGAGCAAGTTAGAATTTCGTATAATTTACAGGGGCCAGTGGCTTGTAACGGGTTCATCTAAAACTAAAACACTGAATTACTAGAAATGAGTGTGTGAATTTGATTGCAATGCTTATGATTCCTCTATGTTAAAAATGTTCTACCAGCTCAGATGGCAAGTTTCTTGTATTTTTATCGGCAAGAAGTTCAGTTGACTCTGGAGCCCACTCTGCTACAAATTCTCTTCATAGACTTGATTGGCATACTGACATGAAGCAGTACATATCTGCAAAAGTTTATGATGTGGTAAGATTCCTGTTATGCTTATTTAACATGCAAGGATTGTTGTTGAACTTTATGATTTTTGCTTGTATTAAGAATGAGCATTAGCTTTTTGGCTGTCATTTGGGAAATAAAAACTTATCTATTTATTTTGGTTATCAATTTCAAAGATTCCAGTTATGATGTCTGCTGATGATGGCTGCTTCCCTGGGCTTTACTGTTTTAGTATGCTTAGAGATCCATGGCTTTCCGATGGCTACACCATGATTATACAATCTATCTGGCATAGCAATCAAGTCTTAATTTCTGTCAATGTGTTGAGGTAACCAAAACAGTATGAATTTACTTTGTATAGTTTATGCTATCCTTTAGGTGAATGAGTATGATTAACATCATACATTTTCATCAAATATAGTGGAGAGATATTACGCATCACCCCTGCCGACTCAAATTTCTCCTGGAGTCTCCTTAGCTTGGATGGGGAAAATATTCTTGCTGGTAACATTAAGTGCAATCTTGGACCTGCCCTTCAGGAATGAAGTGATATGTTACACCTTTTTCTAACTTGTTCAGCTATATGCAGTTTCTAGCAGTCCTGTAGATATTCCACAGCTCAAGTATGGAACCCTTGTTAAGAAGGAGAAAGAAACTGGTAATAGTGAATGGAGTTGGTTAGATGTATCAAATCCCATATTCAAATGCTCAGATAAGGTTTTGGTTAATTTTCCTTTTGTAATATTTTTATGGATAATTTTTTTGTGAAAGAAATATCCTATATGCTAAAAGAGTAACACTGGGATCTGCTACAGGTTACATCTTTGCTGTCCTCTCTCGAGTTCAGTATAATGAAGATCCCGGTTAAGGATGGTTCTGAAAGCCTAACAAAAGGTGCTTGACTCACTTTGGTTCTCTTTGGTTACAACAATATATGATCATGATCGAGTAAACGATGGCATTTTGCGCCGCACACTGCATGTTATATGTAATAGTTCTGTAACGGGTCCAATTAACCACACAATGAAAAGGAATATAATAGAGACAGAGATAGAAACTACCACAAAATAAAATCATCATTAAAAACAAAATAATCCTATTACTTTCAATAGGTGATCTTTTATTCATTATAAAGCACCTAGATCCACAGGCACAGCTATCATTCTAATAACCACTAGCAGTATTACTACCCCTGCGACTTTTATTGTTGCATATAAGATATATTACTCATTATCTTTTCCCTTTGTACGACTCTCCATCAGAAAAGAAGAAAAAATTAAACTTGCAACTTGCAACTTGCAAGAGTACAAAATACTGAAATTGTAGTTATTTTGTTATGTGATTGTTGAAGTCACTGGTTAGATGATCGTGATCATACCTAATGAATTTAAACCAAATTGGTTGAGTTATGTTAAAAAAAATCTACAAGGTATTTGACATGTTATTTGCTTTCTCTTTCATTGTACATGACAATAAACTCAATTTTCTTGGGGAATTGACTCGTATCTTTTCCAATTACCATTTTAAATTAAATTTCAGGTGCAAACAAACCTTTTGAGGCTATTTTCGTCACATCAAAATCCAAGAAAAGTGACGCATGCGATCCTCTAATTGTGATCCTTCATGGAGGACCACACTCTGTCTCATTATCGGGTTTTTCAAAGTCCTCTGCCTTCCTTTCTTCACTTGGATATAGCTTGTTGATTGTAAATTACAGGTAAATGATTTTCCGTTGGTGTCAAGGCATTTAGCTAAGGCCAGAAATTCTATGTTCATCATAAGTCTGATGTATTGGGTTCCATTGTGTTCTTTTGGAAGCCTTGCAAGTGTCTGCAAATGACTCCTCTACCAAATTAGATACAATTAGCTTATGTTGCATGTAAGCCTCAATTACATAATTACTAATATTATATACGTATTGAGGCAATGCAAGAAATCCAAGGTTTCTTCAACTTTATAGCCAACATGATCCCCTTTGACTTCCAATTATAGTTGAACAATGTCTAGAATTAGTTCTTTTATATTCTCATTGCATAACAATTCTCAGAGGCTCCATAGGATTTGGCGAGGAAGCTTTACAATCTCTTCCGGGCAAAGCTGGATCTCAGGTACTTCTTTTCCCCGTAATTTATAAATTAGTAGGTTGATTGCATTATCTGATTGTTTTTATAAAAGAAACAAAAAGAAAAAGGAAGAGTTATCTGATTGCATCCCTACTTTAAAAGTAAGTTCAGTTATTTTTATATTATGTCGATATTTTTGTTCGGGTTGGGTCTTGATATTAGTTTGTAATGACCAGGATGTCAATGATGTTCTCACTGCCGTTGATCATGTCATTAGCTTGGGACTTGCAAGTTCTTCAAAGATTGCAGTGCTCGGTGGTTCACATGGCGGCTTCCTGACAACCCACTTGATTGGCCAGGTCTGAAATTCTGATACATATAGAACTCTTATATCTTCTCACTTCTGCAATATATATATATATATATAGGAAAAATAGACAAAAGTAGACTCGGATTTTCACACGGTGGACAGATGTATTCCTCAATTTTTTAATGAGTCATTTGCACAAACAAATATAAAATTTCGTTGTCAATTCTACCCTTCTGCAGTCTGAGTAATTTTCCGGCAGTAGTGGAAGCCAGGTGGCACGATATTGTGTGATGTGGCCAATTTGAGGTGACACAATGGAAAATAGAATTATTACATTATTAAATTTATTAAAATAAATATAAGAAAAGGACACAATGGAACCACTATTCATCCTCTTTCTTCTCCAATTCCTTTGAATCCTAAGAACCCTAACACAGGGTGGAAAAACATTCTTCCTTCATTCTCTTCCTCTTTACATCTTCTTCTTATCTATCGTAATAGGAGTTTGTAAACTCTAATGTATTAAAATGTCACACTCTCAATGAAGGAAGAATATACCTTATGCTTGTGCCAGTGGTTGTGGTGGCTCATCTTCTGCCCCAAAAAATAGGAAAAAAAAAAGAAGTTCGACTACAATAATGGCAAGTGTCTGCATGGACTTGATGCAGTGGTGCTTGAGTCTACTATAGAGTGGAATCCTAGAAGATTATTTTTTCGTTGAGGTATATGAATTTTGATTTTGTTTATGAATCAGAGGAATCAGGCTCCACACGAGGAACAAAGATCTTTGGTGCTTCATTCCTTCCTCCTTGCATAAACTTGTTGGCCTCTTATACGATGCTCTTCTGCTCTTTTGACTGTTCTTAGATTGTTGGGTGGGCACTTCATTCTGACCTTCTTAAGGGGAACCATTAGGAGGTGGACTTCTGCTTTACTTTGCTATTGGGTCGTGTTTCGGTTGACGTTTGGGATTTCGGGTTGTGGCATTGATTGGGTTGTAGGAGCAGGATTGGGAGATGCTGGCTTATGAGTTTGATTGCAACTTTGGTTGGTTTTTTTTCCACCTGTGTTAGGGTTCGAAGAAATTGGAGAAGGAAGAGGATGAACAATGGTTCTATTATGCCATTTTCTTATAAATATTTCAACAAATTTCATAATGTAATATTTCTATTTTCTACTATGTCACCCCAAATTGGCCACATCACATAATACCGTGCCACCTGGCCTCCACCATCGCCGAAAAAATTACTCAAGTCACGGAAGGGTAGAATTGACAGTGAAGTTTTATATTCGTGTGTGCAAATGACTCATTAAAAAATTGAGGAGTACATCTGTCCATTTTCAGGTGTAATTTTGTCTATTTTTCCTATATATATATATATATATATGCTAAGAGTATTAACTTGTCAATAGCAGAAAATGATTGAAGCAAATTATAGATCATGTAAAAGAGAATGATATTGAATTTTATGTTCATACCTCAAAAATAAGTGCATATGATCAAATTACCATGGTCTCCATTTGAGATTTGGTTTTAGAAATGTTGTCTGCCAAAGGATTTGGGCTGCCCCAATCATGCATGTTTATTGCGCCTTTTGTTTTAATATTATTCGGAGTTTGATCATATGTGTGATTGTGTGATTGCTTAGGCACCAGATAAGTTTATTGCTGCAGCTGCCAGAAATCCAGTGTGTAACCTTGCACTGATGGTTGGTACAACCGATATCCCTGATTGGTGCTATGTCGAGGCTTATGGAACCTCGGGTAAAGATAGGTTCACGGAAGCGCCATCAGCAGAAGATCTGGCTCTATTTTATAGCAAGTCTCCTATTTCACATCTCTCAAAGGTTGGTTAGTCCACCATAGTAGGAGGAGTTACTATATTTTATTATAGATGTCTGTATTTTGAGGATATAATATGCAGGTGAAAACGCCGACGCTTTTCCTATTAGGTGCGCAAGATCTACGAGTTCCAATTTCGACTGGACTACAAGTAAGTATTTAACTATTTATCATCTTTATGACCTCTACGAGCAAAGCATTAGAGTCCTTTTTCTTTTAAGGTGCCGTACGAAACATTGCCCCATTCACTTTGAAAGAAAACTGATAACTGTATCTTATGTGTAGTATGCCCGGGCTTTAAGGGAGAAAGGAGTAGAAGCTAAAGTCATATTGTTTCCCAATGATGTTCACGGTATTGAAAGGTAAACAAATCTATTTCATTTCATAAACATCTCCCTTGGTATAAAATATATAGAATTTCATTTTGATGCAGTTGGGATAAAACAATTTACTACATTCATTCAATTATGTAACGTTATGTCCGTAAAAGTAACTACCTTTTACATTAACCATATGAATGTTCATCAAACAAAAAAATGTAATTGAACAACTGTCTAAAATGTTTTACGTTGTCATTATATCAAAACTATATATATATAATTGTGACAATAATTTGGTTTGATTTTACTTGTTTTACAGGCCACAATCTGACTTTGAAAGTTTCCTTAACATTGGGGTTTGGTTCAACAAATATTGCAAATAAGCTCCATTTCTAACCTAATTGTATCATATGGTTTGGTGAATATTCAAATACTAAGTGGCATGCTGTATTTTAATTAAGGAAAGAGGGGAACGCATAATCACATTGTGTTTCTCGATTAGCATCAATACAATTGGGTTAGAAAAAGTGCAGGGCATTCTCAAATATAATAAATTTTACATTATTTATGATATTTATTTGAAATATTGTTCAAGATTTATCTTTTGTTTTTTCCTTCAGATATTTCATATCATTTATTATAATTTATTTTATGTATAACTCATAAAAGAATAAAACTCTACAACTAAGTAAAATAGTTAACAAAGTTTAACTAAGTTGGTATAATTATTTTTCACATCACGCGTGCATACCTTTATTTCCCCTCTTTTTTTCTTATTTGAATTTTTTTCCTCCTTTCTTTTCTTCCTCCTCCTCCAACATCATTATTATCGTTATCATCGTCATCTTCTTATATGTAAATAATATTGTTAATTTTTTAAAATTTGTATACTTGTTTTGATTGATTTCGCTGCATTATCTATAAATTTTTCTATTTATTTTCTTTTTTATCAAAATTTATAAATCTACAACTCAAGTTTTCATGAAATAATTTTTTTTTGAAGAACAAGAGAGTATTATATTAAAGCGGGCCTAGCAAGTCCAAATAGGCCAGATTACAAATTTCAAGAGGAGCTTCCTCCACCCATATAGTATCTAAATTGGATAAGGCCACTTTTGCTAAACTATGTGCAACAAGGTTTCCATTTCTCTTTACATGAAAAATCTGAAAAGTTCTAAGCCTATCCAAAAGATGATTGCAGTTTGAGAGAATTAAGCCCAGACTATTCTTGTAAGACTGAGCATTCCTAAGCCCCCTAATAATATTTATATTATCACCCTCTCTGATTATATAAAAAAACGCCCATGTAACACCATATTTAGGCCAAGAAGACACGCGGTTGTCTCTGCTTCAGCAATTGATAAATCAGTTGAGAGCTTCCATATGTCAGCTACCATAATAACTCCCTCACCATCTCTAATTACTGCTCCTGCTCCCCTCTCCCCACCGCTGGAACAAGATGCATCAAAATTGAGCTTGTACGCTCCTGATGGTGGCGCCTCCCTTGAACTGTGACAGACACTCCCCAGTGGAGGTGCTGCAGCGGTTGAAGAGCGATGATTTTCTGTCTCTTCAAATTCTCAGAACCTGGCGGCAGCGCGCTCGATGACTTCTTCCGAGTTGGAGGAGATTCCATTGAAGATCAACCTATTCCTCTCCTACCAAATTCCATGGAGACACTCCAAAAAGAAATCCCTTTTCTTTTTTTCGATTTGTTCTATGAGTTTTTCAATCCACTCCTCCAGCATTTGCTCCTCTATAAAGGCAGTCCGAAGGGTAAAAGGAGATCCAAACCAGAACCTTTGTGACCAAGGATAATCTCTGAAGAGGTGAGTTTCAGTTTCTTCTCATTGCCAACACCGTGGGCATAGCGTTGAGCCATTTATCCCTCTTTTTTGCAGATTTGTTTTTGTGGGGAGACCTTTGGAGATAAGCCGCCAGACAAAATTCAAGGTTTGTTTGGGAGCTTTGATCGCCCAGAACACTTTCCAGGGAAAGGTGTGATGATGGTTTTAGACGCTTTCTTGTACTTGATTTATGTTTTGCGACATAATCATGTGGTATGCCTTCTTCACTTCATACTCTCCGTTTGCTGAATTTTTCAAAAAAAAAGCAGTCTTCTTGTTGATTGATGTCTATGGGAATTTTGAGAATTTGGTCTGTCTTAAAGGCTAGAAAATTTTGCCTTATGAGTTGTTCTTTCCATTTGCAGAGTTTCTTGGTCAATTAAGTTATCCACTGTGGTCTCCTGATCAAACCTTGGACATGAGCTCTAGCTCTTAAACCCGTTTTGATTAGGAAGCCACGGATCCCCCAAAATTTTAACTGACTTGCCTGTTCCTATTCTCCATAAACCCCCCATTTGTATCACCCATTTTGCTCCCCATATACTTCTCCAAGTGTAGCTTGGATTGTAGTCTAAATCCGATCTCAAAAAATTTTTCCTGTTGTAATATCTAGCTTTGAGTAGTTTGGCTACCAGAGAGTCCGGGTTTTGAATAAGCCTCCATCCTTGCTTCGCCAAGATTGCTTGATTAAATGCCTCAAAACTCCTAAAACCCCTACGGCTCTTTCGATCTGCATAGCTTTAACCACTTTATCCAATGGATTTTTCTCTCCCCATTTTTGCTTCCCCAATTAAACCTGCTGACCATTTCTTCTATATGTTGGCAAAGACTCTTAGGAATTTGAAAACACCCCATGATATAAGAAGGTATGGATTGGATGATGGATTTGATTAACACTTCTTTACCAACCTTTGAGAGACATTTTTCCTTCCACCCTTTAAGCTTCTTCCAAATTCGATCTTGAACAAACTCAAATATTTGTTTCTTGGATCTTCCAACAAAGGTTGGAATTCTCAAATATTTTGAGTGATTCTCCACCGCCTTAATTTCGATCCAATCTTCGATGAGCATCTGTTTGATAGGAAGCACGTTTCGGCTAAAGGAGATTTCCAATTTATCCAAGTTGACTCTTTGGCCGGATGCTTGTTGGTAGATTTGAATAATGTCTTTGACTTCTTGAATGTCTCGGTCTGATGTTCTTGTGAAAATAATGTTGTCGTTTGCAAAAAAAAAAAAGGTGAGAAACCTCCGGTACTTCTCTAGATATTCTGATCCCATGAATCAGCTTCCTTTCCTGAGCTCTGATAAGCAGCCCAGATAACACTTCTGCATACAGAATAAAAAGGTAAGGGAATAATAGATCCCCTTGCCTTATTCCTCTTGATGGCTTGAATTTCGTGGAGGGGATACCATTAATGAGAACCGAAAAGGAAACAGTGCTAATACACTTGCCAATCAGGTTGATCCATTTTTGGGGAAACCCCATAGCTTTGAGAACTTCCAAAAGAAAAGGCCATTCAATTCCGTCGTACGCCTTTGCCATATCTAACTTTATACCAATGAATCTCCTTGCCCCTGTTTTGTTTTTTCTCATATAGTGGAAGATGTCAAAAGCCACTAAACCATTATCCGTGATCAGTCTTCCGGGAACGAAGGCACTCTGATATTCACCCACTATCTTTGGCAGAATTTGTTTCATCCTATTTGCAATGGTTTTTGTTGCTATCTTGAAAATCACATTGCAACGGGATATTGGTCTAAACTCTTTTGTATGCTTGGGGTTTTTTGTTTTGGGGATTAGACAAATGTAGGTTTCGTTCATCCCGGTTGTGTCACCTTCACCACTCAGGAAATTCAGCACCCAACTAGAGGTATCTTCTCCAACAATGTCCCATATTTTTTGATAAAAAAAGGGCCGGCATGCCATCTGGTCTGGGGGCCTTTGTGGGGTGCATTTGATCGAGGGCCTTCTTAACTGTCTCTTGTAAATTCTTCTTCCAAAAAGCTGTACTCCACTTGTGTAATTCTTCCTTTAACTACCTCTGTTGCTTGCTCTATGTCCGTTGTTTCTTCTGATTTGAACAACTCGTCATAGAAACTAACAATAATGTCTCTTCAATTTTTCCTTCTTCTTCATATAAGATCCCAGCATCATCACTGATTCTCTCTATCCGGTTCCTCTTGCTCCTTTGGGATACTTTTTGGTGAAAATATCTTGTGTTCTTGTCTCCAAATTTCAACCATTTTGCCCTCGACCTTTGAGCCCACCAGATTTTTTCATGTTTGAGCAATTCATCCAATTTTTCTTGGACCTCTTTTGTTTTCCTGATTGTTTCTTCAGATTGCTCCATTGTTGTTAGCTAATCTAGTTTTCTTTGCTGTTCTTTTATTTCCTTTGGTATTTTTCCAAAATTCTCCTGCCCCCATTCATCTAACACCTTGCCGCAGTTTTTTAGCTTTTCCCAAATCTTGTTCTATCTGTTTGTCCATGCCCTGTTCACTATCTCTTTACATTCTGCACGTTCCAACCACATTTCTTCGAACCTGAAGAGATGTGGCCTCTTCCTTCTTCTTACCTTTGTCCCTGCAACATCAACTAATATAGGACAATGATCAGACCTATACCTTTGTAGATGTTGTACCACTGCTTTCGGAAAGGCCTCTTGCCAAACTATAGTTGCTACAGCTCGGTCTAGCCTCTCTTGGACATTGGAATCACCTAGTTGGTTATTTGTCCAGGTGAAGGAATGCCCTATAAACCCCAAATCAAGGAGCTGGTTTAGTTGTAATGCTTCTCAGAAACCTCTTGTTTGGGTGGAAGTCATGGGCAACCTTCCTTTTTTCTCCTAATACCATCCATGGCATACTTTGCGCTTGGCCTAGGGTGTTCAGTAGCTCCCAGGATTTTTGCTTGTTTGATGAGTCTGGACAGCCGTAAAAACCGATAACCCTCCACGGCTGGTCTCCAGTCTTTGCCTGAATCACCATGTCTATGTGGTTTAAAGACATAGAGTTAACACACATGTCTATGCTATCGTCCCATAAAACTGCTAGTCTTCCTACTCCATGTCTCGCTTTCCCTTCGCAGTCCACACCCACCACATTTTGTAAGCCTCCTTTGTTCCTTATCCTTCCTATTTCCGTTGCTTTTCTCCTTGTTTCCATTAGGAACACAAGGATGGGAGCTTGTTGTGTCAAGAGCTCATTTAAAGCTCTAACTGCCCATGGGTTCCCAAGCCCACGACAGTTCCAACTTATAAGCCTCATTGATGGGGGCAGGGCTGCAAAGCAGCCTCTGCCATATTTTGTAGTGTGTCTCGTTACTGTTTTTTGGTAGACATCTCCCCCTCTTTAATCCCTACTTCTCTGACCTTATCCATCTTCCTCTTTCCCAGTTCATTTGCTTTCCTTTCCTCTGTGGATGTTGTATTTGAGTTTTTCCTTGCCATTCTTTTTCATTTCTTACAGTTGTTTTCTTGGCTTTTAATTTTTCCTGGTTGTTGCTACTGTTTGTTGTTGCTATCTTTGGTTGTTTTTGTATTGTCCACCTTCCTGGAACTGTCTATATCTTTTTCCTTTGGCCCCTTTATCTTCCCTTTCTCTTCTGTCTTTTGGTTCTGTTCGGTCTCTTCTTGGGTTTTCCCGTGCTCTTTCTCTCCTTGGTTTTGCTCTACTTTCTTCTCAGTGCTAGTAATGGGTTCTTTCACTGTTAGTTCAGTCATTTTCTCTATGACATCTCCTTTTCCAGCTTGTGTTATTCCTTTTGCTCCAGCTACTAGTCATCTTTCTTCTGTTTACTTTTGTGGTCCTGACTGCTCCATTTTTGTTCCTGTTATCTCTGCCCTTAGCCATAGCCCTAGCTCCTTTGACTTCGCTCTACCACTATCCTCTTCAGCTTCACACTTTTCACAACTTACCTCATCATGTCCTATTAAGCCACAGTAATAACAAAAGGTTGGAATCCTTTCAAACCTAAAATCCACCCAAGTTTGCCCGTCCTCCTTGCTTCCCATATAGATTCCTTTTCTCATCGGTTCAGCCAAGTTCATCTGAATATTTGCTTTGATGAAGCTATCTTTTCCTGGGCCTGCTGAATAGAGGTCACATTCCTTTACTCTTCCCATTGTGTTTCTATCTTCCTACCCAGAGTTGTTATTTTGCAGTGCACGGGCATGTTCCAGATCTGAATCTGTATTTCAGCACTTGAGAAATCCATGTCCATGGGGTTTATGCTCATTTCCCATTTCTTGACGAGCAACCATGTATTTCGGAATGTCCAAAGGTTGCCTTTGAGTACTCTCCTCGTGCCAGCCTCTCTTTCAAAAAAGAACTGGTATAGTTTGGGTTTGATCTCTATCATATTAAAACCCACAGGCTTCCTCCAGATGTTGTTCATGGTTGTATGGACCCACACAGGATTAATGGTTTTTGTAGTTATCAACTTACCTACCACACTGTGTTTGGACTTTTGTACCCCTTCTTCTACGTCTCTTTCTTCATATTCAATGTATTCTTCCCTTCCTTCTTCTACCTCAGTTGTTTGCACATTTTCCTCTATTGGTTCTAACATCGCAGTTTCCATTTTTCAGGATTGTACCGCTGTCTCAGCACGTATGGCAAATTTATTCACGATTTGCTAAAGAAACGGTATTGTTTGCTACTCTCTTTGTGCCCTAGCAGAACGACAAGGAGAGAGGATAAATTTTAATATAATAAAATTTTAATTACATCACATCATTTAGTTAAAAATTTCGATGTAAGAGTAAATATATTTCGATATTAGAGTGAAGAAATTTCGGTGTTACTCTTCAAAAATTTATGTGTTGTTTTATATTTCAGATACATCATCGTCTTCTTATATGAAAATATCATTGTTGATTCTCTTTCGAATTTTGCACTTGTTCTACTTAATTTTGTTGTTATCTATGAATTTTTTTCACATACTCTCTGTTCTTTTAAAATTTGTGAATTTGCAACTCAAGTATTCATAAAATAAGTTCTTAATTTTATTACATCATTTAGTTGAAAATTTTGGTATTCGAATAAGGACATTTTGGTGTTATTTTTAGATTTTTATGTGTTATTTTATATAAAAGATAAGATTCAATTCATTAAATGTGTAATGTTATTTTAGAAAGATTCAATATTTTTTTTGTCGTGTTGCTGAATTTCTAATGTCAATTCGGAGCTATCTTATTTTATTTTATAGAGTCAATATGATTTTTAAGTATGCAATTTATTTTCTACATTCTGTATAATTGTATTTAAATTCCAGTGTCACTTTAAACAAATTTCAGTGCTATTTTTATTTCTGGCAAGAATTCAATTCAATAAGTGTGAATTTATATTCATTAATTGTAATACAGTACATATATATTCATTCAAGTCTAATATAAAAAACAATGCTCCTAAAAAAAGAAATAAGAGCAACAAAAAAGAAAGAAAAAGGAAAGAAAAAAGAAAGAAGAATAATAAGCAAAAATACAGCATTAAAAAAGATATTTTTGCGTTTTTGTAACATAATTTTGGTGTCAATTAAAAAATTTTGGTAATATTGTTAACAAATTTTGGTATTATTCTTTTGCAAAAAAAGGATAATGGTTATTAAAGTCATTTTATTTTTTTTAGGTATAATAAATGTTTTTAATTTATTCTAGAAAAATTTACGTCGTATTTGTTACTAATTATTACATCACTAATTTTTTTATTTAAATTATTTAAATGTAATATTTATAAAAATGTGTGATTTATAGTATATTTACGCATTTGCATAAACCTTACACATTACAACAACAACAACAACAACAACAACAACAACAACAAAGTCTTGTCTCACTAAGTGGGGTCGGCTACATGAATCAAACGATCACATTGTGCTCTGTCATGTATCATATCTACAGAGAGACCGTTTACATGTAGATCTCATTTGACCACTTCATGGATGGTCTTCTTAGGTCTTCCTCTATCTTTCTTTCCTTATCCGTCTTCCATCTCATCCACCCTCCTGACTGGATGTTCTACCGGTCTTCTTCTCACATGTCCAAACCACCTGAGACGCGACTCAACCATCTTTTCCACAATGGGTGCTACTCCAACTCTCCCCTTATATCTTCGTTCCTTATTTTATCCAATCGCGTATGACCACTCATCTATCTCAACATCTTCATCTCTGCCGCACTCAGCTTATGTTCGTGCTCCCCTTTAGCCACCCAACACTCCGTACCATAAAGCATAGCCAGTCTTATAGCGGTGCGATAGAATTTACTTTTAAGTTTTAAAGGCACTTTTTTGTCGCATATAAAACCAGATGCACTCCGCCATTTTGACCAATCTGCTTGGATCCTATGATTTACATCCTGTTCAATCTCTCCATTGTCTTGTATGATGCACCCAAGATACTTAAAACTTTTAACTTTTCGTAGGATTTTTTCTCCAATCTTCACCTCTATATTAGGGTTTTCCCTTTTTAGTCTGAACGTACATTCCATATATTCCGTCTTGCTACGGCTTATGCGCAGACCATACACTTTTAGAGCTTCTCTCCATAACTCCAACTTCTTATTTAGGTCTTCCTTGACTCTCTCGTAAGGACGATATCATCGGCAAAAAGCATGCACCATGGCACAGGCTCTTGGATGTGCTCTGTGAGTACTTCCAAGACTAATGTAAAAAGGTATGGACTTAAAGATGATCCCTGGTGTAATCCTATACCAATAGGAAATTCCTCTGTCACACCACCTTGACTCTTCACACTAGTTGTGGCCCCATCGTACATGTCTTTAATTGCACGAATATATGCGATCCTTACTCTCCTCTTTTCTAAAACCTTCCATAAGACCTCCCTTGGTACCTTATCATACGCTTTTTCCAAATCAATAAACACCATATCTAGATCCCTTTTATTACTACGATACCTCTCCATCATCCTTCTTAATAGGTATATCGCTTCAATGGTAGATCAGCCTGGCATAAATCCAAATTGGTTCTCTGTTATTTGTGTCTCTTTTCTCAACCTCTGTTCTATCACACTTTCCCATAACTTCTTGGTATGACTCATAAGCTTGATTCCTTTATAGTTTCTGCAACTTTGTATATCCCCCTTATTCTTGTAGATAGGTACCAAGGTGCTCTTTCTCCACTCATCAGGAATCCTTTTTGACCTTAAAATCTCATTAAAAAGCTTGGTTAAACAGTTGATGCCTTTTTCTCCAAGACCCTTCCAAACCTCAATCGGGATATTATCAGGTCCTACTGTCCTGACATTTTTCATCTGCTTTAGAGCCTCTTTTACCTCGAAGTCTCGAATCCTTCGATAGTAGTCAAAGTTTTGATCTTCTTCCCTTGTTCATAACCGACCAAGGCTCGAAAGAGTTTTCTGTCACTCATTAAATAACTCGTAGAAGTAGCTCTTTTACCTTTCATTAATCTTCTCCTCTTAAGCCAACACCTCTCCATCCTTATCCTTTATGCACTTAACCTGATCCAAATCTCTCGTTCTTCTTTTACGGCTCTTTGCGATTCTATATATATCTTTTTCTCCTTCTTTCGTGCCCAAAGACTGGTAGAGACCCTCATATGCTCTTGTTCTTGTTTCACTTATAGCCACTTTTGTCTCTTTCTTAGCCGCCTTATATTTTTCCCAGTTATCTGCGTTGCGGAATAAAGACCACTCTTTAAAGCACTCCTTTTTTATCTTTATCTTTTCTTGTACACTAGTATTCCACCACTATGACTCCTTGTCTCTTAGTCCTATTCCTTTAGATTCACCAAAGCTTTCTTTTGTTTTTCTTCTAATAACTTCTGCCAACTCCCTCCACATATCCGCGCTTCCATTCCCATCCCACTTTGCCTCTTCTCCTATCCGTCTTAGGAAGCTTCTTTGTTCCTCGCCTTTCATCCGCCACCACCTCGTTCTTGGGTTCTTCGTATGATGTCTTTTCCTCAATTTTTTCTCAACGCAAAAATCCATGACTAGCACCCTATGTTGCGTTGTCAAACTCTCTTCCAGGATAATTTTACAATTAATGCAAAATTTTCGGTCGACTCTCCTCAACAAGAAGAAGTCGATTTGAGAGCTTGTCATGCCACTCTTATAGGTTATAAGACGTTCGTCTCTCTTTTTAAAATATGTATTTGCGATGAGAATATCAAAGGTTGAGGAAAAATCTAAAATAGTTTTACCCTCGGCATTGATCACCCCGAAACTATGGCCTCCGTGAGTACTCCCATATCAAGTTACTTCTCTCCCAACATGGCTATTTAAATCTCCTCCTAAAAAAATCTTATCTTCCAAAAGTATGTCTTCAACCAAACTCTCTAGATACATAAAAAAGTACAACTCGAATACTCTATACCCGAGATACATAAAGTTTAAAAATTCGTGCATAAATCAGGTGCACTAGAATAGAGCCATAACAAAATTTTTGGCACGAGATACATGCCATTTATAAAAATATTTTTTTTCTTTCAAATAATATTTATCTATCTTTTATTCTTATATTAATAAAATAAAATAAACTATAACACATATGATCTAAAAATAAATTTTTTGCATAAATTGTTAATGTTTTCATATAAAAAGTGCTAAATTATTAATAATCGATGAGATCAAATGTTATTTATACATTTATGATTTATAATTTCAGTTATGAATGATAATATTAGTTGAAAAATATTTGTTATTTAACTAATAACTTTTGAGTTAGTATTTTGATAAGATTATAAAAAAAATATAGTGTCTTAAATTTGGATGATATTTTAATATTTATACTTAACTATAATGATATTTTAGTGTTTTTATTTATATTTTATTTATTATTTAATTATAAAACAATTATTTAGGGTGTTAAA
Organism: Arachis duranensis; assembly: GCF_000817695.3. Classification (NCBI taxonomy): domain Eukaryota; kingdom Viridiplantae; phylum Streptophyta; class Magnoliopsida; order Fabales; family Fabaceae; genus Arachis; species Arachis duranensis. The sequence continues at coordinate 70,953,038 of NC_029773.3, read as the reverse complement.
AACTTAAAATCTAATTTAATTTAATATGATCTAATTTAAATTTAATTATAAAATATATCAAAATTAAAAACAAATTTTATTAATATAAGAATAAAAGAAAAATAAATAGTATTTAAAAGTAAATTAAAAAATATTTTTTATAAACTATATCTATCTCGTGTACAATGTCAAGAATTTTGCAATGGCTCTATTCCGGATTTATACACAAATTTTTAAATTTCATGTATCTAAGTTATAGAGTATTCGAATTGCGCTTTTTATGGTTTTGTTGGTTCTGTATCTGGAGTATATAAGGCTTATGCAAATGCGAAAATACACTACAGACTATGTAAGATCCAAAACTTTTGAAAAGACTTATTATGATAAAGTTTCAAATCATATAGTTATTTATAGCCTTAATTTCAAAAATTATTTTATTAAAGATAATTAAGGCAAATTTTGATTTATTGAATTTGAGATGAGTTATGATTATTATTATCCAATTTTATAATTATTGGATTATTTTCTATATTTGAATTATAAAGTTGTTAGTTATGAAATAATAAGAATTTTATATGATTTGGACTAAGTAATTAATATTTTAAATATTAATACTGCTGTTTTGGAAAATGAAAAAATTAAGTGTATTATTTTTAATTTTTGGATTTGAACATTTTATTGAAAATAATTTGTGAAATTGATGAGCAAAATGGTATTTTTCTATATACAATTAGTGTTGGATTTAATTTGGGTTTCAATTATTATATTATTTCCAATTTTATTTGAAATTACCAATTTACCCTTAACCCTAATTTTCAAAATAATGAAACCCTAACCCTGAAACCCTACCCCGGTTACCCGTTTCCCCCAAGACCCATCAGCAACCCAAACACACAGCAACACAACAAGCACACACAGCAGGCGCATACACTTAACGCAGAAAGGGGGAAAAGATAAACGGGAAGAAGGAGAGGAGAGGGGAGGATGGCGTCGGCGGGTGTCACTGCCACCGCGCCGTCGTGTCGCATAGAGGAGAGAGAAGTGAGAGCCGAGGAAGGAAGCCGCTGCAGTCGAGCTTGCCGTCATCCTCATGGTACTGCCACCGTCGAGCTCACAAGCATGGAGGAAGCACAGCCGCCTCGGAGTCCGCCGTCAGGTCGAGTCGAAGGAAGAGAGACGCGTGGGGTTGTCGTCGCGACCAAAGGGGAGATTTGAGAGAGAAGGAAGAGAGCAAAGGGGTCCTCGCCGCCGTGCTCAGCCCGTCACGTGCCCCGCTACGCCTCGCCGCCAGTGCCGTCGTTGTCACCATCGATGGAGGAGAGAAGGGAGAACGCTCGCGAGGAGCTGCTGCAGAGCTAGACGCTGCCACCGTGCGTCCATAGTCGCCGCGTTTCACCGCGGTTGAGGGCGTCTCAACCACCGCACCTTGGCCGACGGTACTACCGATCTGCTACTCCGCGGTGCCTAGTTGGAGCTTCTGTTGCTGATGCTGGACATCGGTGGTTGCCGAAAAACTACTGTTGTCACTGTTGAAGGAAGGAGAAGTCGTGGCGCTGTTCTGTCCGCCAGGAGCAGTTCTGAGGCCACCGAAACCACCGCTGGAGCTTCTGGCTACTTCTGTCATTGCCAGAAAAGTTGCTGGTAAGGGTTTTATTTGTGGCGTTAATTGCTATATGATTGAGTTTCGGTTATTATATGTTGCGAATAGTGTTGCTGTGGTTATTGCGAAAGTGGCTGGGAGCTAAGGTTTTGGTTGTCGGTGATTTCAAGTTGAGGCGAAAAGGACTCTGTGAGACGTTGGATTATGGAATTGCGTTTTGAAGTAGGGGCGCTTTCCAAAAATTTTATTTTATGTATTGAAATTATTACATATGGATACTGAGGTGAGACATTGTGTATTTGGTGATTGTATCTGCCTTATGTATTATTTGATTGTCTTGAATGATTATGGATGTTTGTTTGGCTGAATCGTTGTACGATTTTGTGAAATATAATGTTTTGAAGTTGATTATTTTAAGATTTGAAATCTGAATTTAATCCGTTGATGATTGATTTGAATTAAGTTAATTATTTTGATGATGTGAAAAGTTGAATATACTTTTGAATTCAACCTAGTTTACTTTAATTGACCTGGTTTTGGACAAATGATTTATTGCTGAACCAATTCTTTTAAGCTTTGGAAATGAGTTAGATCGGTTGATATTGAGTTGATTTTGAAATGGTTTCCTTGAGATATGCCACTGAGGCGACTGTTGGATTTAGCTTGCTTTTGAATTGATTTCTGGTTTTGAGCTGTTGAAAAGGAATGAGAAACGGTTTAGTTGGGATCCGAACCAGGTGGCAAAGTCCAAGTTTTAGGGGAGGTGCTGCCAAAATTTCTATAAAATCCGTGTCTTTATTTGAAATGTTATTTGGGAAATTTTGAGTTTAATGCCTTTCCTATTTACTTCGAGGATTGTAAATTTAAGGCTTCTTTTATTATCTTTACTTAGAACAATTATGAAAGCGATGAAGCTACGCTTTGAAAGAATTGTTAAAAGAGAATCATGATTTCCCCTTATTTTCTATGAAGAATAGTATGCCTTTGGGTACAAGTCATTCGAAAGAGAATTTTGCCGTGCGCTGTTTTAAAAGGTAAAACGAATTTATGTTTTTCTCTATTAACATAAAGATTGTCCCTTGGAAGAGTTTTCATGATTTTAAAAGGACTTCGATTTCGATTGATGAACCTCATTATTTTGATGTTTTAAATAAGATTCAGAGTATCCTTCGAACTCTAGTTTAAAACAACAAAAATGATTCTCTTAGCAGTTTGAAACGCTTCAGATTTAATTATGGAATTGAAGTCGATTTTGTTTAAGTAAAGGAAATGGCTTTGGGAAGAGTAATTGATTACATGACTCGGATTGGCTTAGATCCTATTTTATTACTCAAATCAGGAAACCAAGGTGTTTAATGATTTTAAGTGAATTTGGCAAAATGAGTTATGATATCCTCCCCTAAAGACTTGGGACTCTGTCGAGAAACTTTTTTTATAAAATCCCATTGTTGGATGGGTGATTTTGAATACTTTGAAGTAAATCCTTAACTTGCCATGGTTTTGGAAGTTTTGGAAAGAAAATACCGAGAGTGGCTTTGTTTTAAAAAGGAACTCACTTTGAGTAAATTTGGCTTATGAGCCTGAGATGATTTGAAAAAACAGATCCTCAAAGACAAAGCTGAAAAGAGTTGAAACTTGATTTCAAAGTGAAATGATTTGAGAAAAAGTAAATTATGGCTTGAATGCCGATTTTATGAATTTGATGATGTTGAATGGTGGAAGTGCTATTTTGTTATGAGTCAGAATGGCTGTGTATGCTATTGAGTCACGGCTGATTGGCGAATGAGTTATGAGGCGTATGGCTGACTATGAATTATGAATTTAAGCCGAAGGGCTGTATTTATTGATAAATTGGTTGGTTCTGGATTGAACCGTGAGCCGGATGGCTGAGATGGATGGTGATCCATAGTTGAGTATAAATGCATGTATGCAATTGAATGAATTGTGAATTTAAGCCGGATGGCTGAGATGAATGTTGAATGTGAGTACGCTTGTGTTTTCTCTCTGGTTATAAGGGTGACAGTGCACCGATACCCTCTAATGGCGACAGGGCGCAGATACCCTCTAATGGCGACAGGATGCAGATACCCTCTAATGGTGACAGGGCACATATTCCCTCTAACGATATTAATGCGCAACTGAGAGACTGTGCCCGGGTTAGCTACCGAACACGTCGGATTGGCTTGATAACTGACAGATGATATCAGCAGCCACTAGGACAGGCATGCATCATATGCATCTATGTGACATTGTTTGGGTGTGCATATTGTACGTGGTTTGCCTTTGTGATTAACTGCTAATTGTTCTACTTGCTATAACTGTTTGTTTATGCCTGAACTTCCTATCCGTGTTTGCGTCTGGGACTCTGTTGGATTGTGGTGATTTGTTGATGGTTGGATTGTTTAGGCCTAGGGCCATGGTTGAAATGAGATAGACCAATGATTGCTTCCGGTTTTGTGTTTTTGGTTTGGAAAAGTATGAAATGCTAATTTGGTTCAGCATGGTTAAACCTTTTTAAAAGGCTTTTGAGTTTTTGAGAATTGAACGGTTCCTCTTTTAGAAAAGATTTCCGACTTTACTTTTATTGTAAACCGTTGTTTTTGAAAAGAAGCATAAGACGGTTATTAATCACCGGTACGGTTTATCTTCACGTATCTTATTACAGTAATTCCCAAAAACCCTCGACTGAGAACCCTTTCGAGGATGATGTTCTCACGCCCTACATTTTTTCCCTTTCAGGATATGGACACAGATGTCACGAAGAATTTATTTAATTGTTGTTGAGATGCTCTGTGCTGCTTTAGTTATTATTTATTGTACCCTCGCCTTTATCCTGATATATTTTGTTAGAGGGATAGGGATTGTATTAGTTAATATTTGTAATATTATTTATATATATGTATGTATATATATGGATATACTCTTTATGAGTTTTTGTAAGTTGTATGGTATGCATGGATATACGTTGTATAGCAAAAGTACTTTTGGGAGCGGTTTAAAGTTTAAAGTTTTAAACAGGCTCATATTTTAGTATTAAATAATATAAGTGTCGTTGTAATGTCCGAGCTATCAGAGTCGCGCAACCGGAAACGTGAGTTTTGGTAGTTAGGGTATTACATTATGCTATAAGAGTAGTCCTTCCTGTAGAGCCTGAGGAATGGACCGACTATACTTCAGTTGCATACTCTGAGCGTTTGTCATGTACTAAGTCTTGTCGAATGACGGGGATTAGAGCTTTATGCACATGATGGTCTATTGATTAACGCTGTTAGTCTTGCATTGCATGATTCTTGGTATTAAATTTGGCCGACTTAATACTAGTAAATTTTGTATATGAAATCACTAATGGGTTCTCATAGATGATATACGAGTTTTGAGTAAAGCGAATCGCGGATTTTGGGAACGTTAGAAACTATTTCTCGAGGCTATTCAGTTGTGTATCTTGGATTTTGTTCGAGTCGACCTGTTCTTTCATATCCTAACTTGAAGTTCTTGTTTGCTACTCCTCTTGAAAAGTAATTTGATGTTTCCACTCATTTTCTCTATTCGTATGCATTCTTGTTTGATCTTAAGTGCATATGCTTGTTTAAAATCCTTGTTCCATCTATCTTCCTCTGTTTGAATTATTCTTGATTCATGTATTCTTTGATATGGCTTTGAACTTGTCCTAATACGCTGTGCATTTTAACTCTGGGATTCCGAGTCCATTATTAGAGAAATTGTTGATTCAATTTTTCTCTTATTTGACAGTGAGCACAACCAATTTTGAAGATTTCTCATATCGCTTAGCAACTATCTATTTTTAATACCTTGCCTGTAGTTTTACTGGTTTATAGAACTACATTTACCTTAAATTACAATTTCGCTTTCTAGTAATTTTACTATAGTTCCAATGCACATCTTCATTTGATTATGTATTTGGATATTTTTCAACATTTTGAAAAGAAAGGATTTATCACTTTTGTCCCGGTTGAGTTTCGTTTGATAAGCTTTACTTAACTTATTTTGAATTGAGTTTGATTCAGCATGCTATAAGGTTTATGCCATTGTTGTTCTTTTGAAAATGTTGGCCTCATAGCTTTCTTCTTATGAACGGACTAAAGTTTCTCTTAAGCCTTCCATCTCCATAGGTGTCGTGATTGGCTTTGTTTTTAACTGACCTTTTACATCTTGTGAACATTGCCATTGATCTTGGTTTTCCTTTTTTGTGAATCACATTTTTATGTGGGTCAGTTTGGTTCATTTCAAAATTAGTGCATCGTTTATCCTCTCATTATCCTTACAAGAGTTTTTAGTCAAAGGTTTATCCTTAGAAAATTACTAATGATTGAGTTGTCCTTTTCTATGACTTTTGTGCTCTTTTGGATCAACTGAAAGCTTGTTTGATGTCGCATGCCTAGTGGATCTTGTTTTAACTACCTTGGTTTAAGATCTTTTCTTGTATGGCTTGACTCCTTTTAAGTACATCCTAATTTTCGTGAATACCCTTCTGAGATGGTGATTTCAAGTATACTTTTGGAGTCTTGTTTTGAACTTTTTAAAGAAGTTTTGAATTCTCTTTGAAGAAATACTAAACAGAATTTATTTTCTGTTGCTTGGTTATGATAGAAACCATTGTTCAAATTTTGGCAAAGTTATTTTAAAGTTGGCATGCGCTATTTTAAATAAAGTTTTGAAGAAATTCCTTGTTTAGTGAAAATCTGTTCGTTTGTAACGCACCACTTATTTCCCCTACCAATTTATAAGCAAACTTTTACCTCGGATTTTCTCTTCCAAGTAGAGTTTAACTTTCTCTTTCGTCCTTGCTAAAACTCTTATACATGATTGTTTGAATATGGACTTTGGAAATTTTTGAACAAGCATTTGATTGTTCTTTCGAGTCTTCTGAACTACTTTTGGTTAAGATTGTGCACCTAATTATCTTTCTAACATATTTGTGGAAATATTTTGGCTCTTAGCCAAACTTGTGTGCATTTTGTTTTTAAAACTCTGCATAATCTACTTCAACATGAAGTTGAATTAGAGCGAAGCCACGTTTATGCTTTTGTTACTCTCTTGAAGAATGTTTATTACTTGACTTTCTTTTAAACTACGAATTGATTTTTTGCAAGTTTTCGGCTCTTTTAACGAACAGAGTATTCAGAAGTATTTCATTTATGCTCGAGTTCTGTGAGCTTTGTCTTGGGTCTGAGATATTCTTTTCTGTAAACCTCATACTTCTTCGACTCAGCTTGAAATTATTTCAAACTAATGCGCGGATCTTCTCTTATTGGTTCTATTGAATTTCTTTGATCCGAGGGTTATCTTTGAAGTTGTCAATCGAATTGTGTCTAGTAAACTTCAATTCTTGAGCATCCTAGTTTATCTAGAATTGGATATGTTCTCTTGAATTTATGAGTACTATCCTTGACATTTGACTCTCCTTTTTGAATCTTGTATCCTTCTGAGTAGACTCAAAAATTGTTTTGATATCACGTGCGATTTGTAGACGTAGTAACGCGATGCGTTAGTTCTTTAAGACGTGATATGTGTATACGAAAATTGGAGCGGTAGGTGTGCAACATTATAAGTTGTGTGTGTTTTGTTCCTTGCGAACAGGTTTGCGGTTGTTAGGCTTATGATCGGCTATGAGGTTGTAAAATGATTGGTGGAGTTGGGAAATTGAAGTTCTGAAGTGGGAACAAGATTTGTCGGCGAACGTTATGCCGCTGTTTAAATACCAACATGCTTTGCAGCCTTTCGCCACACTAATTACCACTTTGCCTTGTGAATGCCTATCCTGATTTGCACCCTATTTTGGCACCTCAAGTTTTTGTAAAACCTTGAGATCATATGACCTTGTGCATTGAGCCTATCTTGTAACGTTTGCTTTGCAATCACACTCCTACCTTTGTATCTTTATACATACGACCATCCAAGTATTTGAAAAACCGTATATATGTTTATATGTTGAGATATTTTGTTTCTTCCTTAAATGTGTTCAAGGGTGAACTGTTATGAGACTTCTTTCGTTTTGTATCAATTTTCGAGGACGAAAATTTTTATAAGGTGGGTAGAATGTAAGACCCAAAACCTTTGAAAAGTCTGATTATGATCAAGTCTCAAATCATATAGTTATTTATAGCCTTAATTTCAGAAATTATTTTATTAAAGATAATTAAGGCAAGTTTTGATATATTGAATTTGAGATGAGTTATGATTATTATCCAATTTTATAATTATTGGATTATTTTCTATATTTGAATTATAAAGTTGTTAGTTATGAAATAATAATAATTTTATATGATTTGGACTAAGTAATTAATATTTTAAATATTAATACTGCTGTTTTGGAAAATGAAGAAATTAAGTGTATTATTTCTAATTTTTGGATTTGAACATTTTATTGAAAATAATTTGTGAAATTGATGAGCAAAATGGTATTTTTCTATATACAATTAGTGTTGGATTTAATTTGGGTTTCAATTATTATATTATTCCCAATTTTATTTGAAATTACCAATTTACCCCTAACCCTAACATTCAAAATAATGAAACCCTAACCCTGAAACCCTACCCAGTTACCCGTTTCCCCCCAAGACCCATCATCAACCCAAATACACAGCAACACAACAAGCACACACAGCAGGTGCATACACTCAACGTAGAAAGGGGGAGAAGAGAAACGTGAAGAAGGAGAGGGGAGGGGGAGGATGGCGCCGGCGGGTGTCACTGCCGCCGCGCCGTCGTGTCGTGCAGAGGATAGAGAAGTGAGAGCCGAGGAAAGAGGCCGCTGCGGTCGAGCTTGCCGTCATCCTCATGGTACTCCCACCGTCGAGCTCACAAGCATGGAGGAAGCACAACCGCCTCGGAGTCCGCCGTCAGGTCGAGTCGAAGGAAGATAGACGCGCGGGGTCGTCGTCGCGACCAGAGGGGAGATCTGAGAGAGAAGGAAGAGAGCGAAGGGGTCCTCGCCGCCATGCTCAGCCTGTTGCGAGCCCCTCCACGCTGCGCCGCTAGTGCCGTCGTTGTCACCATCGATGGAGGAGAGAAGGGAGAACGCTCGCGAGGAGCTGCTGCAGAGCCAGCCGCCGCCACCGAGCGTCCATAGTCATTGCATTTTCCTACGGTTGAGGGCGTCTCCACCACCGCACCTTGGCCGACGGTACTGCCGATCTGCTGCTCTGCGGTGCCTAGCTGGATCTTCTGTTGCTGATGCTGGAGATCGGTGGTTGCCGGAAGACACTATTGTTGTCACTGCTGAAAGAGGGAAAAATGGTGGCATTGTTCTGGCCGCCAGGAGAAGTTATGAGGCCACCGGAACCACCGCTGGAGCTTCTGGCTACTTCTGTCGTTGCCGGAAAAGTTGCCGGTAAGGGTTTTATTTGAGGTTTCTGTTCTTTTTGAATTCTGAGGTTACTATGGTCACTGCCTGCTGGTTTCAGTCGTCGTGATTGGAATTCGTTGCCGCTGCCGCTTGAGGTGGCTGCCGGGCTGCCGCCGAGCCGGTTCGGAGACCACCGCGGTGTCGGTTCAGCCTTTCCTCCTTCGATTCGGTAAGCGTTTTCGATTTAAAAGCCCTTTAGTTACTGTTCTGTTATCATACGCTGAGGTTTGTGGCGTTAATTGCTATACGATTGAGTTTTGGTTATTATATGTTGCGAATAGTGTTGCTATCGTTATTGCGAAAGTGGCTGGGAGCTGAGGTTTTGGTTGCCGGTGATTTCGAGTTGAGGCGGAAAGGACTCTGTGAGACGTTGGGTTATGGAATTGCGTTTTGAGGTAGGGGCGCTTTCCAAAAATTATGTTTTATGTATTGGAATTATTACATATGGATATTGAGGTGAGACGCTGTGTATTTGGTGATTGTATCTGCCTTATGTATTATTTGATTGTCTTGAATGATTATGGATGTTTGTTTGGCTGAATTGTTGTGCGGCTTTGTGAAATGTAATGTTTTGAAGTTGATTATTTAAAGATTTGAAATCTGAATTTAATCCGTTGAGGATTGATTTGAATTGAGTTAATTATTTTGATGATGTGAAAAGTTGAATGTACTTTTGAATTCAGCCTGGTTTACTTTAATTGATTTGGTTTTGGCCACTGAGACGACTGTTGGATTTAGCTTGCTTTTGAATTGATTTATGGTTTTGAGCTGTTAAAAAGGAATGAGAAACAGTTTAGTTGGGACCCGAACCGGGTGGCAAAGTCCAAGTTTTAGGAGAGATGCTGCCAAATTTTCTATAAAATCCGAGTCTTTATTTGAAATGTTATTTCGGAAATTTTGAGTTTAATGCCTTTCCTATTTACTTCGAGGATTGTAAATTTAGGGCTTCTTTTATTATCTTTACTTAGAACAATTATGAAAGCGATGAAGCTACGCTTTGAAAGAATTATTAAAAGAGAATCATGATTTTCCCTTACTTTCCAAGAAGAATAGTATGCATTTGGATACAAGTCATTCGAAAGAGAATTTTATCTTGCGGTTGTTTTAAAAGGTAAAACGGGTTTACGTTTTTCATTATTAACATAAAGATTGTCCCTTGGAAGAGTTTTCGTGATTTTAAAGGACTTGGATTTCGATTGATGAACCTCATTATTTTGACGTTTTAAATAAGATTCAGAGTATCCTTCGAACTCTAGTTTAAAACAACAAAAATGATTCTCTTAGAAGTTTGAAACGCTTCAGATTTAATTATGGAATTGAAGCCGATTTTGTTTAAGTAAAGGAAATGACTTTGAGAAGAGTAATTGATTACATGACTCGGATTGGCTTAGATCCTATTTTATTACTCAAATCAGGAAACCAAGGTGTTTAATGATTTTAAGTGAATTTGGCAAAATGAGTTATGATATCCTCCCCTAAAGATTTGGGACTCTATCAAGAAACTTTTGTTATAAATTCTCATTGTTGGATGGGTGATTTTGAATACTTTGAAGTAAATCCTTAACTTGCCATGGTTTTGGAAGTTTTGGAAAGAGAATATCGAGAGTGACTTTGTTTTAAAAAGGGAACTCACTTTGAGTAAATTTGGCTTATGAGCCTGAGATGATTTGAAAAAGGAGATCCTCAAAGACAAAGCTGAAAAGAGTTGAAACTTGATTTCAAAGTGAAATTATTTGAGAAAAAGTGAATTATGGCTTGAATGCCGATTTTATGAATTTGATGATGTTGAATGGTGGAAGTGCTATTTTGTTATGAGCTGGAATGACTGTGTATGCTATTGAGTCACGGCTGATTGCCGAATGAGTTATGAGTTGTATGGCTGACTATGAATTATGAATTTAAGCCGAAGGGCTGTATTTATTGATAAATTGGTTGGTTCTGGATTGAACCGTGAGCCGGATGGCTAAGATGAATGGTGATCCATGGTTGAGTATAAATGCATGTATGCAATTGAATGAATTGTGAATTTAAGCCGAATGGCTGAGATGAATGTTGAATGTGAGTACGCTTGTGTTTTCTCTCTGGTTGTAAGAGTGACAGGGCATCGATACCCTCTAATGGCGACAGGGCGCAGATACCCTCTAATGGTGACAGGGCACATATTCCCTCTAACGATATTAATGCGCAACTGAGAGACTGTGCCCGGGTTAGCTACCGGACACGTCGGATTGGCTTGATAACTGACAGATGATATCAGCAGCCACTAGGACAGGCATGCATCATATGCATCTATGTGACATTGTTTGGGTGTGCATATTGTACGTGGTTTACCTTTGTGATTAACTGCTAATTGTTCTACTTGCTATAACTGTTTGTTTGTGCCTGAATTTCCTATCTGTGTTTGCGTCTGGGACTCTGTTGGATTGTGGTGATTTGTTGATGGTTGGATTGTTTAGGCCTAGGGCCATGGTTGAAATGAGATGGACCAATGATTGGTTCCGGTTTTGTGTTTTTGGTTTGGAAAAGTATGAAATGCTAATTTGGTTCAGCATGGTTAAACCTTTTTAAAAGGCTTTTGAGTTTTTGAGAATTGAACGGTTCCTCTTTTAGAAAAGATTTCCGACTTTACTTTTATTGTAAACCGTTATTTTTGAAAAGAGTCATAAGACGGTTATTAATCACTGGTATGGTTTATCTTCACGTATCCTATTACAGTAATTCCCAAAAACCCTCTACTGAGAACCCTTTTGATGATGATGTTCTCACCCCCCTACATTTTTCTCCTTTCAAGATATGGACGCAGATGTCACAAAGAATTTATTTAATTGTTGTTGAGATGCTCTGTGCTGCTTTAGTTATTATTTATTGTACCCTCACCTTTATCCTGATATATTTTGTAAGAGGAATAGGGATTGTATTGGTCAATGTTTGTAATATTATTTATATATATGTATGTATATACATGGATGTACTCTTTATGAGTTTCTGTAAGTTGTATGGTATGTATGGATATACGTTGTATAGCAAAAGTATTTTTGGGAGCGATTTTGCGGTTTAAAGTTTTAAACAGGCTCATTTTTAGTATTAAATAATATAAGTGTCGTCGTAATGTCCGAGCTATCAGAGTCGCGCAACCGGAAGCGTGAGTTTTGATAGTTAGGGTATTACAGACTACACATTTTAATATAAAAATTCTAATTTTTTGTGTCTATCATTTGTGTGCCAAACTTATTAAATTTATCTTTTATAATGAATATTAAATATTATTTATTTAACGTTTTTGAGTTTGACAAATTAAACGTCAAAATTTTAGGTACAATAATAATTTAATTTTGATGTACTGCTACTATAAAGTAGTTTTACTCTTACATTCAATCATGTAATGTCACATCATAAAAAAAATTACTATTTTTATTAGTCGTGTAAATGGTCATTTAAAAAAACAGATGTAATTGTATGACTGCCATTAAAATTAAACTCACAATAATAAACACTTTATTACATTACCTTACTACATTATTATTCAAGAATGCTTTTAGATTGGATTATATCCGTAAATTCAGAGTATTTATCTACATCCGATCTGTAATTTACGATTCAATATACACTTAAATAAGATTGAATCGTAGACATCATATTTGTATGTGTGGATTTGATCTACATATCTGCATGAAATAATAAATAAATAAATAAAATATATATTGTATTTATAATTTATTTTAATTAATAATTATTATTTATATGCGGTCTCCGATCCAGATCGCATCGAATCTAACATAAAAAGTGTTGATATTAGTTTTGATCTGATCGAGCGGATTAAATTGAGATTTTGACCATATTTATGGTCTATTTGGAAGCTTTAAAAGTAATTTTTTTGAACTTTTGATTTATGAAAAGTAGTAGTATTAATGTTTGGTGCAATTTTTAAAACCAAAACACAGTTTTTTAAAAAACTATTTAGGAGCTTATAGAGAAGTTAAAAAAATGACTTCTCTCATAATACTACTACTTTTTATTACATTTCTATAAAATAAACACTTTTAAAACTAAAAATCTAAATACAAAATAATTTATTTATAAACTACTTTTGATATAATCATTTATTGTTTAAATTATTTTTTTCAAAAGTAACTTAATTAAACTGTTTACCCAAATTGGCTTTCCTAACTGTATTTTTGGTTTGTACAGGACATTACACTTTACATGAGGGAAGGAGAGAACCCAACGTTTTGGGTGCTGAGAGAGCATATTTACAGAGAGAAGTAGCCATAGGTTATGTAAAAAACAATAAGGTATAGGTGCCTATGCCAATGGCAATTCAGGTTAAACCGTCAATTAATATTAACGGGGTTTGATTTGCAAGTAATGAACCCAATTCCAAAGTCAGAACCCCTATCTATTAAATTGACAGACTCCTTAGTAGTCATATCTGAACTTGAAGGAGAACATGCTCAGCACCCTATGCCTCCACCTTTGCTTGACCTTAGCCCTTAGTCCTTAAGATTTTAACTTTTAAATGATCTAAAATTACTACGACTATTCAATATGGAAAAGTATAGGGTACCAATATATTATCTGCCAACTTCTGTCAATTCTTATTTATATTTGTGTTTCATGGAAGTGTGTTCGTAGATGTGTCTAATAATTAATATATTTTAAATACATATATAAAGAGACACATCCAAAAAATATATTTATAAAGACACTTTTATTAAATACAGTTATAAAAAAGACATTTTTATTAGATACATCCATCAACACACTTCCATAAAACACAATTATAAATAAAAGTTGGCAAAAGTTGGCAAATATGCTGTTAATAACGTAGCGAAACCGATTCAATATTCACCTTTAACGCCTCAACCATAGTTTTTTTAAGGCTTTATTATTATTTTTTTATTTTTATTACCCTTCCGTTATCAGATAATTAAAAGAATAGAATCAGAAGATGTAACCATTTTTTTCACGCAATTAGGAAAATTGATCACAAGTCCTCTAGTTTAACATGTGAATGAAGTTAGCTATTAAAAATGAAATGTCTCACCTAGGTAGCGTTTGTTTTGAGGTACTGAGACAGAGACTGAGAGACTGAGATTCAGTATCGTGTTTGTTAGTTCAGAGACTGGTACTAAAATTTCTGTCTCTGTCTCTAAAATTTCAGTATTTCAGTACCTCCAAAAAGTAGGGACACAGGGGACTGAAATTTTTAGAGATGGAAACTGAAACTTTAATAACATTTTATACCTAAAATACTTTCATTTCAATTAATTAATTCCAATTTCACCCTTTGTGCAAATTAAATTAGAGTTTCATTCTTGTTTCAATTCATGTCTCTCATTTTACACCAAACAGAATACTGAAATTTATTTCAATTCCTGTCTCTTAGTCTCTGTCTCTCAGTATCAGTCTTTCCGTCTCTGTCTCTCCACCAAACGCTACGCTATAATTTAGAAAATAAGCGACAGGACTATGAATTTGTAAAGTCTACAAATATCAATATTCTCCCGCATTTTTTTATATTTGATTGGACATTATAAAAGTTTTCAGGAATTTGTTTCTTAATTTTATCCATTTCTTCATAAATATATGGCATGGCTAATTTTAAATTTCTACACATTTTAGACAATATTGATTTGATTTTCAAGATCTGTGATATCTCAAAATTAATTTCTTCACTTCCTTAGCATCATTTTTATCAGCATATTGGCTAGCTCGCAGCCATTTCTAAAAACCAAACATAAACTGGAGATTATTACTTGCAAAATAAACCTATTTATCATAAAGAAATTCGTTATTTTTTATCTTCTTCACCTTAATTGTTATTTGCACAAGTTATGTTTTGATCTGAGTGGGAATAACATTTTTCTTCTGTATGTTTATGGAATTTTGAAAATTTTAAATATCTCAAAAATAAATAGAGAAATAGGAATTTATCGAACGAACCACACTCCTTCGTATACATTAGGAGTCCATTAATGAGAAGGAGTTAGAAAAAGATTGAACCCAATTCCTATAATGATGAATATAAGCCTAATTAAAATTTTGGAGAATTATATATTTGTATATTAATAAAATTATTCACTATTTCTTAAAGTCCAATCTCTCCCTGGAATGAACCATTGAGCCAAGAGAAACGATAAACTAGAAGGGCTTAATTGCCCCAATTTTGTTTCTTCTGTAGTTCAAGATGAGAAAAGAAATTGTAAACTTTGTCCCAATTGGTCTAGTTAATTGTACAAGTTAAAAATTCATTATATGACATATATGAAAGTTATAATTTTCTTTGCATTCCCATTAATAATATATAAGACCGAAATCTTTCTAGTATCCTCAAAAATTAAATCAAGGCAGTTTGTCATGCACAACATGGAGACCAAAATAGCTATTTCTTCTTTTCTTTGCTTTAAACTATAATTTATGCCACCATTGACCATTGTACATCAAATAATTTTTATAAATAATTATTTGATCCTTTTTTCCCCTCACTTCTGTTACATAAGCAACTCCCAATTAATATTATGTTTTCAATGTTTTCAAGAGGCATGAAGTTTTTTACCTTTTGTGGTACATATTTTATTTAGCACCGTTTAATGCGTAAATATTATATAAGATTTTACACAATTAATAAGATACCCTTTACTGAATATTTATATAAAAAAGATGTACTGGTTGAAGAATGAAGAGAAATATCAATGCTCAACTAGAATAATTAACAATTGAAAATAACAATTTGCTAAAATTAGAGGTTTTTATTTTCCTTATTTTAATATTTTGTAGCTCTTGGTATAAGGAGAAGACATGAACTTAGTATGGCATATCTTAGTTCTGAAATCATATCATACATAATAAGTATTTATACAATATTATAAGCCTTTAACTCATCTACCATAAACTTATGATTGCAAGAAAACAAAAGGTGAGTGATTGAGTGATCAATGCATGGCTTAGTTAACTATAACATCTTTTTTCTCTTTATCATTATTGTTACACAAGGACTTCTCTGGCAGACGAAGAATAATTTTTTTGTTAATCGAAGTTTCATTTAAGGATTTAATATTCGCCAATATAAATTACTACATATATAAGATAAAATTTAAAATTTTAACATTTATTTAAATAAATTAATGAATTAACTATTAGATTAACTCAAATTGATTGGGACTCCTAACCTATGAACGAATTATTATGTTTATTATAATATATCATATATGTTCTTAATTACACAATTAGACGACATTATTATCTAATGAATAGTTATCAAATATGATGGTTCAAGAGAGGACATGTATGTTCAAGCTTAATTAACCATGCAAAAACATCATTAGCTTAAATTAGAGATTTTTTTATTAGTATTTTCTAACTCTTGGTATAAGAAGGGGACATGAGCTAAAGGAATATATTAGTTCAAGCTAGTCATATAGAATAAATATTTAGCAAATATTTTAAACCTATATAAAACATTAATTATCATAAACTAGTATTTTCTAACTCTTGGTATAAGAGGGGACATGAACTAAAGGAATATATTAGTTCAAGCTAGTCATATAGAATAAATATTTAGAAAATATTTTAACCCTATATAAAACATCAACTATCATAAACCCCTTATTTTTTATAGTGTCTTGCAAGTATAGTTGTTGCTGTAATATATTATTTTTTTTAGTAAAGGACTATATTCATGTATGTCTATGGACGGGCGGAGCCTCATACATTGTAAGGGGCAAAGACCCTCCAATTTAAAATTTTATATATATATAGTCCTTTAATTTTTATATTAGTCTCTCCTAATTTTATTTTTTTTCCTCTCTTCTAAAATTATATATTTTTGTATTGGTTTCCTCCAAAAAATACTAGTTCTGGCTCTGTCTATGGACGAAAGTTGTGAATTCTCTTCACATTTTCAAACTATAGAACAATATAATCTTTTCAATATTCAGAAGAATTAAGTGAAGATAGTTTAACCAAAATGGTTTCCCTTTTTTTTGCTTTAAACTATAATTTACATTATGCCACCATTGTACATACATCACGTAATTTTTATAATTAATTATTTAATCTTTTTCCCCCTCACTTTTGTTACACAAGCAACTCCTAATTAATATTATTTTTTCAATGTTTTTATGAGGCATGAAGCCTTAATGTCCACCTTTTGTGGTCTATATACTAGTTGAGCTAGAATATATATGTCTTTCCAACTAGAATGATTAAGAATTGAAAACAATGCCTAAATTGGAGGTTTCTATTTTGCTTATATTAATATTTTGCAGCTCTTGATATAAGGAAAAGACATGAATTTAGTAAGACGTTCTTAGTTATTCTGGAATCATATCTTACAAAATAAGTATTTATAAAACATGATCATCTATCATAAATTTACGATTGCGAGAAAACAAAAGGAGAGTGATTGATGATGAGTGGCCAATGAAAGTTGACTATAACATTTTATGAGGCATATAAAGCTTTTCAAATTTTATATTAAGCATCGTCTGAAGTTCATTATATAGCATAATATCATATCATATATGTTCTTACACAATTAAATGAAATTATAATCTAATGAATAGTTATCATAGATGGTTCAAGAGACATGTTCAAGCTTAACTATGCAAAAACCTCATTCGCTAAAAATTAGAAGGTTTTTTTATATATTAATATTTTCTAACTCTTGTTACAATGAGGGGACATGACTTAAGAAAGGAATATACTAGTTCTGGCTAGAATAATCATAACAAATATTTAGGGAATATTTTAAGCCTATATAAAGCATATGAACTACATATCATATACTAATGTTTTCAAGATAAAAAAGAAGAGTGATCAATGGCTAAGAATAGTGCAGCACTTGCAATTGCAATGTTAATGATTTTAGTAATTACTTGTTCTGGTGCGATAGATGAGTTTCATCATGAAACTATTCCTGAAGAGGTTTGGACTACATCTTATTATATTGCATCTGGCTCTCTAGAATACTGTGCCAAGGAGTGCACGATACGCTATAAGAACAATTTGAAAATGAAGAAAGAATGTGTTAAGAATTGCATTATCCGCAAATGCAGTCAACTTTTTCCGACACATGAAACAAAACGGATCGAATGCACTGTCCGTCTTGTTGCCCAGTACAACAAGAAATTCTTGTAAGTATATCTAAGTTTTGGTTTCTATTAATTATAATATTTGATATGACCATTTCTTTAACTTTTTTATTTTTAAATTTTGTCTATTAGAACATATTTAATATATAGGAGTTACTTCGATAAAGATGTTAAAAGTGTCTTTTTTTTTTTAAAGATATTTTTAATAAATAAAATTCAACGTACTAAATTATTTTATTTTTATTAAAATTAGACTGAACAAATCAGTTTAGCCGAAAAACTAATAATTAAATTTTAAATTGATCTAAATTAATATTTTTTGTATAAAACAACTACAATATTTTTATTATAAATGTAGTCATTTTTTATAAAAGATAATATTAATTTAGACTAGTTCAAGATTTGATTCACTATTTTTTCAGTCAAATTAATTTGTCTGGCCTAATTTTGACAAAAAATAACACGATTTAATTGATTATATGTATCAAATTTTAATTATTAAAAAATATATTTAAAAAAATATTTTAGACATCTTTATTTGAGTGACTTTCTTAACATATTACATATTAATTTATACAAGATATATCTAAATGTATACTATAATAATATATAATATCCTAAATTAACGTATTTTATATAGCTGAAGGATCAATCATTTATCGAAGAAAGTATTTGTGGCATTTACAATATCATATAAAACAAAATTCTCGAAGATAATTTAATTAATCATGGTTTATTTCAAAGTTTTGTTTTCATTTTGAAGACTTTTTGTTGGATTAGATCTTAAAGCTTGGTTTCAATAGTGTTAGGGATCCGATGGATTTCAACAACAATTAGCCAAGAGAGGATAAGGCCTGCAAAAAGCATACATAGTTAAAGATTACGAAGATTTCTAAATCCAAACACAATCTTGACGCATCCAAATATTTGAAACCCACCATTCCCCCTCATAAAATCCTCCACCGTTAACTATATCTATATCCAAAGTATTTTTTTTTTCATTTCTATCGTCAACTAAAAACCAAACCAAACCCAAAAACAACAACAAAAATCAAATAAAACTCCTTAAACATTAGATCCAAAGCAGAACCTACATCCTACGGAATATTCTGGAACAACGCAGAACCCTAATGAGGAAGCAAATGATGAGAGGTTTTCGGCAAGAGAATGCCTAGTGCTGCAAGAGAACCAAGGTGAAGCAGGACTTTTGGCGGGAAGCAAATAGTTTGCAGGAGGGAGTTGTGCAACTTTACCATTTTTCATATCTACTCTTCTTCCTTAATGTTACATTGTTATGTGTTTTTTTTATTATTAATGTTATGCTTGTCATAGACTAACAAATTTGATAGTTAAAAATGGGTGTTTTCATTTTATGTTTTTTTTTTTTTTTTTTTTTTTGGTCAACTTTATTAAAAATACAAATATATATATATATATATATATATATATATATTCAAGTAAATAATACAGAGAAATGAAGATTAAGAATATAAAGCAGAAGAATCACAGAGAAAAAGAGCTCACTGGCAATAAAATGCCAGTAAAGAGGCACTTTGGGCGTTAAATGCCAGAATGGCTATCATTCTGGGCGTTTAACGCCATTAAAGCTATCATTCGGGGCGTTAAACGCCAGAATGGGCAGCATTCTGAGCGTTTAACACCATAAATGACAGCATTCTGGGTGTTTAGAAAAATGCCCAGTAAAGAAGGATTCCTGTCGTTTAACGCCAGCCAGGGTATCTGGCTAGGCGTTAAACGCCAAAAGAGGCAGCCAAATGGGCGTTAAACGCCAAAATGGATAGCATTCTGGGCGTTTAACGCCAAGATGACACTATGGAGGTAACTTCTTTTCCAATTCAAATTCTTTCAAATTTTCATGTTTTAATTCATAACTTTTTGCATCAAACATATTTTAAACATTCATCTTTCATTTTTTTTTTTGAAAATTTTCAAACTAATTTTTCAAAAATCTTTTTCTTAATCTTATCTCATATTTCGAAAATCCTTGCTAACAATTAATGTTTTGATTCAAAATTTTAAGCTTGTTACTTTCTTGTTAAGAAAGGTTCAATCTTTGAATTTTAGAATCATATCTTTTAATTTCTTGTTAGTCAAGTCATCAACTTTAATTTTTAATATCAAATCTTTTTAATTTCCTTTTCAAATATATTTCAAAATAAATTTCAATCATATCTTTTCAATCATATCTTTTCAAACATATCTTTTTCAAATCATATCTTTTTCAAAATCAATTTCAAAATCATAAAAATAATAAGTTGTTTAAAATTAAATTTTAAAAAACATTTTTTAATAACATTTTTTTCCTCTGAACGCCAACGTGGTCCTGTATCCCAATCACAAAAGCTCGTTCACTAGAAGGAAAAAATCATAGTGTGTGTTTGAATTACAGTTTAGAAACGGGAATCTGAATAAAATTGATTTTGCAAACTTAATTTTGATTAAAAGTAAGTTTGTGTTAAGTGATTTATGTTTGACAATCTTTATATCAAAATAGATTATAGTAAAATAAATATTGTTTGGATTACACCACTTAAAATCACTTTTGCATAATATTTTCTATGTCAGTAGGCTAAAAATTAATGCACAACACCAGATTTAAATTTCTATACTCACTTAAGTAAACAAACCCAATCAACTCAAATTAGTTAAGACAAATATTAATTATTTTTAATTTAATATCTTTAATATTAAAAATGATTAAACTTTAATTTTAAGTATAACTTTGTAAAATATTTATACTGAAAATGATTATATATATTTTTGTTTAGTTTTTTTAATAAATTTTTACATATAAATTGTAGAGACTAATTTATAATTTCAGTAAAAATATAAAAATTAATTGTGTAATTTAATCAATTTATTATTATTATAATTATTCTTCAGTTTTTGTTTATTTATTTCTATTTTTATTCTTGCCATATTATCGTGGCTCATAATTGTTTTCTGTCCAAATTTTGTCTTCCCAAATCTAGCTCCATTAAAAACCAAACAGCCCACGCCATGACAACAAAAACTAACAAAAATATGTCACATTAACAACCCCTTAATGCCTTCATATTACGGATTTTATATTGTAATCAACCCATATAAATTTCTGTCACTACTGCTATTTTTCAGTCTATGTCTGCTACTGCAACAACAACTATAACATGTGTCGAGAATTGCTTACCTCCATCTCATTTTAGTAGGTGCTGAAAAAATTTTACTTCATCACAGTAGCATTGGCCAAATCCAAAAGGAAGTATATTTGTATTTGGATTTGGATGATTTGATTTATTGACGTACTACTTTTTGAATTGATGTTGGTTTTTGTAATTGTTAATTTTGTGCTTTCTAGTTTGTTTATTTTATTGGTTTCTATATAATTTTATTAAATTTTTAAGGTTAAATTGTACAGTTAGACCTTATACTTTCAATGAAATTATAAATTGGTCCCTACACTTTAAAAGTTTGTAATTAAGGTCCAGTTTGGATAACCAACTTAATTAAGTTCATTTTGATAAAATAACTTAAACAATAAATGACTCTGTTAAAAGTAATTTATAAATAAGTTATTTTGTGTTTGGATTTTTAACTCTAAAAGTGCTTATTTTATAGAAATGTGATAAAAAGTAGAAGTATTATGAGAGAAGTCATTTTTTAACTTCTTTATAAGCTCCTAAATAGCTTCTTAGAAAGTTGTAATTTGGTTTTGAAAATTGCACCCGACATTAATACTACTACTTTTCATAAGTCAAAAGTTAAAAAAAAAATTACTTCTAAAGTTTTCCAAACGGGCCCTAAGTCTATCAAGAGAATTAAAATTTATAATTTAGTTTTTACTGTTCAAAAAGTGTTGATTTAACAAAATATTCTCAGCATATACTAAAAATATTCTGTTAAATTAAACACTTTTTGAACGGTGGGGACTAAATTAAAAATTTTAATTTTCTTTAGGGACCCAATTACAAACTTTTAAAGTGTAGGGACCAACTGTGTAATTTAACCAATTTTTAATTAGGTTTTTATATATATTTTTTATTTTCAATTGAATTTTTACACTACTTTTAATTTTGTAATTAGATCATTCATAGTGTAAAAAATATTAGTGTTGACTGAATATTTCTCTTCAAATTGAAAGCATATGTAGTTAAGAACCTAACTAGATTTTTGATCATATATTTTTTTAGAAGAATATTCTATTAATTTTAATATTTTTGACATAAAAATGATCTAATTATAAAATTAAAAATAGTGTAAGAACATAATCAAAAAAATATAAAAATCTAATTGTAAATTTAGTAAAGTTATAGAAACTAAAAAGAATAATTAAATTTTTTTATATACTAATAAAGGATAAAGTACATACAAATGGCACATCGAACTAAAAGAATATTTATCTTTAGAAGCGAGTCGCTGTTGGCAAGAGAGTCTTCAAATGTATTTGAAATTGGACTTCGTCTTAGGTGGAAAAGGTATATTCAGATTTTTGGTGATCTTAAAAAAATATAAAATAAAATAATAAATTACATAAATGTCCTCATCTTCTTTCTTTTCTCCCATCTTCTTCTGCTTCTCACATTTTTTTCTCTATAGCCACCGCTGCCACCACCGTTTCTGTTGTATCTACCTTCATGACGGTCCCGCATCCGTATCCACCACCATCACCACCAGCCCTAACTCTAACCAACGGCGAGATAAAAGAACTGACACTCTTGACCACAAATCCCTTAACAGGGGTACACTGGTCAAAATCCAAGTTCACAGGCTTAACAACCATGGGAGAGGACACAGTTTTCCAAAAGTCTCGTCTAAGGACAGAAATGGAATTTTCCTTTCTATGTGAATCCCTCTCTCTTAAACCCATCAAAGACTCAGGAGTGTCAATAAGAGGGTGTCTTCCAGGAAGCGGTTTGGTGCCCCGAAAGATGGGAACGGGCGAATTGGGTTCCAGTCTATCAACGTAGATGAACTGGTCGAGCTGCATCTTGTTGTTCATAACGAAGTCGTGTTGGTCAGAAGGGAGTGCAACGTAGATGGAGTGCGAGGAATCGGACAGCTTAATATAGAAGCCGTGTTTGAGGAAGAGGCTCTTCTCGTCAAGCTCCGTAGGGACTATGTCGGTTATTTGTAGGAGGGAGCTACGGTGCTTGCTCGTCGGCTTTTTGCCTGTTTTCAGGCCTTATAGAAGCTTCTGGAGATTCCAGGTGCTAGGTGACGGCGGCTCCTCGTGACGGCTTCTCGTGGCGGTCGTGCTCCTCTTTCGGCGACGTCACCGACAAGAAGGATGATAGAAAAAAGTTGAAAAGAAAGGACAAAAATATAATTTTAAAATAGAAGTATTTATAAAATATTTAAACACACACATATATATATTAATAAAAGTTTTAAATCTGAGCCATTGATTCAAAAATTTAATGGTCATGATTTATAAAAAATCTTGGACTATAAAGGTCTTGAAAATACTTTTCCCATCGAAAAAAAGCTCCTTGAAATTGGCTTATTCTATTGTTTTGTTCGATGAGTTTTGGATGCTTTTGAACACAAAGAAGTATTATTATTTGATGATTCTTTCTTTAACGTATGATTGTTTTTATGTTGAACATAATAATTTTGGATGTTATGATGTATTATTTTTTCTGCCGTTGGAATTGAGGTGTTTTAGATACCATAATTAATGAATTTTAGATGTTTTGATGTAGTAACGAACAATTTTGGAGGTTTGCTGTAAGAATCGTAATTAATTAATTGTTTAATTAAAATAATTTAATTGTTTACAATAGATTTTAAAAATTTATAATATTAATTAAAAAAATTAAATATTATATTTGGATTTGGTAGATTTTTTTGAGTTGGAAAATTTAATTTTCTGTGAAAAAATCGCGTAAAATGTGTACCGGTAAATTAGCCGGTAGTACCGGTTTAAATATGTCCGGTACTGTGTGAGAGCAGTAAAAATGGTAGAAAAATATAGAAAAATAATTAAAGTTGAAAACCAGACACTAATTCTAAAAGTTTGGCCTAAAATCGTGTCAAACGGACCAAAAACACTAATGGGTTGGATCGGACCCAAGCCTAACATATAAATACTCTCATTAATGCCCATTTTAGCCACTTCACACTTCATAATTCAACACACTCAGCAGCTGGTAGGGTTAGAGAAGAGAGAGAATATTATTCACTTCCTCACTCTTTTGCTTGTAACTTGAGCTATGGTGCTCCGATTCGCGAACGGTTTGCGCCCACGCGAAATTCTTGCTGAGCCTGTTAGTTTCATCAAACCAAGGTGGTAAGATTTTTGAAAATCCTTACCCAGATTTCAGTCCTAACAAATTCAAAATTTTACGTTTGAGTATTGAGTAGATTTTGTATTTTTGATTGATTAGGTGGTATCTAAGCTTGAACTATTGATGGTTCGTGCCCCAAATACCATCGAAAAAGGTAAGAAAACTTTTTACCTTTGTGAATTTGTGAATTTAATAAACTCTAGGTTGATTTATGGTGATTTATATGATTTTAGCTTGAATGGAGTAATTTGTGGAGTTGTCTTAACTATTTGGAAGCATTTGGACTTGAATTGGTGGCTTGGTTTTGGTTTGAAAGCTTGATTGGAATCAAATTTGGTGTTTTGTGCATATTGGGAATCGGCCAAGGGATGATTTCAATTTTTTCTATGTAATATGTAATATTTCTGTACACTTAGACTAGTGGATCTTAGGATAGGATTGAAATTGGTTGTTGACAATTGTTAAATTAATGATGTGTGATGATGTTAAATGATGGTGATGATTTTGATGACGTGTGATGAAAATTATTGATGTTGAGGTTAGATTTTGTAGTTATGAGACTTTATGATGAGGTATGATAAATGATGCTTATGAATAGTGAGATTGTGTTAAAGTTGCTAATAGTAGAATCTTAATGTAGAAATTGTGGATTTTTGTTGAATTATGTTGGAGAATGTTGAATGAAATAGGTTTAAAATGATGGAAGAAGTCAATTGGTAAGTGAGGAGACATAGGGATGTGATTGTGGGCATGAATGGTAATATTTAGTGTACATTAGAATGTTTATGAAATGGTTTTGGTTGTGGAGTTTTGAAATTTAGAGAATCTTATTGATTTTGTGAAACTTGGTTCTTGATGAATTTTGGCAGATCATAACTAGAGCATGAAATCTTAAAATTTGATTATCTTTGTTTTAAATTAAATGTTATGTCAATAGCTTTAAAATGATATAAAGTTTGAGGAAAATAGAATTTTACAGAGGAAGTTATGAACGTTTAAAGTTTGGTGTTTAAAATTGAAATTCTGTAGCTTAAGATTTTTCCAAGTCTGATACAGCATGCGTACGCGACGCGAGCATTCTATTTGGGTTTGGCATCTCGTGTACGCGGGCACTGCTTACATATACGAACTATCAAAATTTTGACCCTTGCATACGTGAGAACTTAACATGCCACACAAGCATTCCATTCGGGTTGGAATACTCGCGTATGCGAGCAGGGAGTTGCGTACACGAGCACCCAATTTTTCTGTATGCGTACGTGGGACAGAGGCTTGTGTACGCAAGACCCCTGTTTTGCTGGAAAATATTTTTTTTTTCGTTTTCAAGGGTTCTCTAACTTTCTAAACTTCTTTAAATTACTGTTTAAGAGTATTATCTAGTAATTAGGCTCTAAGATTAATAGAGAAAAATTAGTGACTTAAATAAGTAAATTTCTATATTAATTTAGAAGACGAAAACTTAGGTTTCTGGAGTATTGAGGATGGAATAGTTGTGTGGATTGGGAGAGTACTATATTGATGTGAGTATGGTGAGCTATGGGAATAAGAATTGAAACTATTTGTGATGAGTCTAGGACTCGAAGATAAATGAGAAAATATTGAATATTGAAAGTGAACACTGATGGAATATGGATGAATATTGTTTTATGTTGGTATTGTTTGTTGAGACGCTATGTGCCTGACAAGGACGGTGGTTAATCCCGCTTGTCGAGGTTGCAATGGCGGCATAAGGACGGTGGTTTATCTCGCTTACATTGAGATGTGAGGTTTATGGCTGAGTATCCCACTCGCATCATTTCGGAATCACAAGAGTGTGTCGGGTACTATATCCCTAGACCGTGTGCCAGACACGATATCCCTAGGGGTTCCCATTTATATTCGTGACCGAAAGGCGACATTCCCATGGAAATGTGTAGGGTTGGTAGTTGAACCGATAATGTGATATCTTAGCCAGTAGGACATGCATTCATCATATGTATTACTATGTGTTTGCTTGCTTTGTTTACTTGCATAATATGCCTAATTATATAACCAGCTTAAGTGCTTCTTGATTTACTTGCTATACTTGATAATTACTTGTGCTTTACTTGTATGGATTACTTGTGTTTTCTATTGGGATTGAGGAGGTTCGGTAGGCGGTGGCGATGAGATCGCATGACAGTTAGTGTAATGACACAATTTTCAGTACGTCATGAACACACTGAAAATCGAGCGCTGCTAACTTGCCTTCCTAAATTTAACTATTACTGATTATTAAGCCTGTAGTCGTGTTAGCACGAGATAGATTTTTCTTGGAAAACTTTTTCTCTTATACATGAAAATCTTTGTACAAACGACGGGTTTCGAAAAACTTAAACATTCACATATAGAATTACAAGAAACCAATGAATAAAGCAGTAAGTAAGATAAATATATTAATTTACATCACAAACATTATAAGCAAGAGTCTTAAAGAAGTTAAGTCGGTTATATATATATATATGATGCTCCGGGTCCTGACCCATAAAAGAAGCCTCTTAATCTGGAACCTGAACTAACCTAGTCAGTCTGTACAACTCCTAATCTCTCGCTGGATCTATCCAAAAGTGAGAGACACTACAACATTTTGGGTCTATGGTCACGGTTTTTTTGTCACGGTTTTTAGGGTGACCAAAAAAGAAGCTATGATCACGGTTTTTTTGGAAAAGGTGACCATAAAGTACCTATGGTCACGGTTTTTTTAAAAAGGGTGGCCTAAAAGGGTCTATGGTCACGGTTTTTACGCATGCCTATGGTCATGGTCACGCTGAAAAAACGTGGCCTAAAGTGTCAGAATTTGAAAATTGAAACCGTGACCATAGATGAAAAAACCGTGACCATAGACCTATGGCCACGAGAGAATAGGTCACGGTAAAAAATCGTGACCATAGATCCAAAACCGTGACCATAGATTTATGGTCACCTTTTTTACTAGCTATGGTCACGGTTTTTTACCATAATCATAGGCCTTTTTTTTTTTGTTGTGAGACTAAACTAAAATTTCTACGCTAAGCTGAAGGCACCACCCAAAATATGCTGCCAACTCTTACTGTCCCTGATCAATCATTGCAGCCAAAAGACGAGAATTATTTCACCTTCATATCCTGCTGTGGGTCCTATTTCTGTCTAAAGGGAAAGAAGGAAGGGATAAGAACTAGGAAATTCTTAGTAGGGTCAAGGTGGATAATTAGTTTCATTTTATTTTAATCTTTAGCCAACAACCACACACCATAAAACACAGACAAACTTCAACAAAGCATGACGAGTAATTCACTCAGAAGTCAATTAACCAAAAGCACACAGACACGTTTACAGAATTTCATAACATAGAGATATGCTATTACCAACGTGGTAACTCGTCGTAGGACTCTTCCCAATCTCCATATATCTGTGCTATTACCTTCTGCTTTGCCATCCAAACCTTCCTGTAAGCAGGCCTGAATTCATAAGTTGCTTATGTTGCTTCTTACAACACCTTAATCGTAACTGTAGCATCCGCTCTAACGAATAGAAAGATCCTCGCACAAATGACGTGGCAATTGAGCTGATGGTGATTGCTCGAAATCGATGTAGCCAAGCAAGTGTGCGGACCATTATACCTTCTAACCTCCCATGTACCTTTTCGTGCACGAAGTGAGATGCGAATCAACCAAGTGCAACCTTTGTCGAATTCCTTGCATTTTCCATGGTACTTAAGATGATCTGACTCTAACACCCTGTACTAAACACCTTGACGGATGCTATAATTCTTCACACTCAAGACAACTTCCTCTTTATTCTGGAATGATTGTCCAATCTAAAATTCTGTAGGAGCAGTTCTATGATGCAATTCTTGACCCCCAAAAGCAGCATCTACGTCTGACTATTGCCCTATAGCCTCCAAGTTTAGGGTTGAAAAGTGCGAAAGATATTATTGTGTGTCGGAACTTGATGAGTCATGCTGTGTATGTGGATTGCTTCTTGTTTCGTCATCACTATCTTCAACTATATCGACAAGCTCTTTGGCCAAATCATCATCTCGCATTGCATTCTCAACTCAATTAGGTTCACCCAACCCTACACAATTAGGAATCATAATAGGAGAATTAGCCATTTCAACTGTTAGATACCAGAACAAACAGTTCTCCAATGCTCTAGAACCATCATCATCTGTACGGTTCAAATCAACTGCAAACATTGGAGATGCAACGAACAAATGAACTGATACAACCTTAAGCATCAAATTAAAAGCACTCCCAAGACAGTTTACAATTTAAAAAATTGTATATTAATTTGTTATATCTCAAACAACTAAATTTTTTAACTGGCCATCTACCCACAAACTACAAAAAGAAGATTAAGTATTTGTCGTTCAATTAAATTTTATATATAGTATGATAAATATAAATTTCTCCAAGTAAGTTGGCCGAATAATTTGAA
The DNA here is from genome assembly GCF_000817695.3 of Arachis duranensis. Classification (NCBI taxonomy): domain Eukaryota; kingdom Viridiplantae; phylum Streptophyta; class Magnoliopsida; order Fabales; family Fabaceae; genus Arachis; species Arachis duranensis. The sequence continues at coordinate 70,924,277 of NC_029773.3, read as the reverse complement.
ACAACTTTATTATTCAAATTTTTGAGTGGAAATGCATCTTAAAAAATTGGTACTAAAATAGTTTTTTTCCTTTTTAACTTTTCCTATATCTGTTAAAAATAGACTAAATTTTTAAATTAGTCCTAAGATTGACGTCGTATACCAAAATTATCTGTGAGATTCTAATTGCACCAATTACGTCCCTGAGATTGGAAAAGCTGCACCATATTAGTCTCGAACCTGTTTTCTATTAACGACGCGCTGACGTAGCTTTATGAAATAAATCTTTGGTGACACGTGTCACCTCATATAGTTTGACCACGTGTAACGGTATGATGATGTGTCGGTTAGCAACATGTGGCATGCTAATATGGACGGTTATGCCATATGTCACAATGTTATTTTGCCACGTGTTGGATTATACTATGTGTCACAATGTTATTTGTCCACATGTCATCCAATATGTCATCATTACATATGGCACCAAATTGGTCTCTTACTTTGCATCAAATGACTCATTTTAGTCACCGAAATTGAATGTCGTGCACCAAATTAGTCCCTTCGTAAGTTTTTTCTCAGTTTTTTTTTGTAAATTTAAAATTCTCAATATTTTTTATACACTAATTTAATTATATTTTTTATTATACAATTTTTTATAATAAATTTTTTAATTAATAATTTTAACTTGTGGTTACAACAAGTGCTAATATTAATTGTGTAATATATGAAAAGGTCGCCTAGTTAAGTTATAGATAAAATAAATTATTATAATCGACAGTATAAAACTGTCTTATTAATTTAGTGAGAAGTCAATTATACGAGGAATCGGACATTCTTAAAACGGATGGGAATAATAAATTTATATTAGTTAACAAGTGGCTTATCAAATATTCTTAAAATATTTATTAAGGTGTTAAATATTAAAAAATTTGTATTAAGAAATATTATTATACTCTTAACTTACACTCTTTACTAAATCAATATCAATATCTCATATAATTTTTTAATAAAATATTTTTAAAAAAAGTTGTATAATTAAAACTAAAATTTAAAAAATATTTTATAAAAGTACTTGTATTTAAATAGCTTATGAAAAGATAAAAATAAAATTAGTTTATTCAAAGATATTAAAAATTTTGAATTTATAAAAAAAGAAAAAAAACTGATGAAGAGACTAATTTAGTACATTGATATTCAATTTTAGGGACTAAAATGCGTCATTTGATATAAAGTAAGAGACTAATTTAGTGCATATGTAACGATGACATAGTAGATGATACGTGGACAAATAATATTGTAACACGTGGCAAAATAGCATTGTGACACATAACATAACCATCTACGTCAGCATGTTATGTGTCACTGACCGACACATCATCATATCGTTATACGTGGTCAAACCATAAAGTGACATGTGTCACCAAAAATCTACGTCATCAAATCACAAAACGGGTCTGAGACTACTATAATACAATTTTTTTAATCTCAGAAACATAATTAATACCATTAGAATCTTAAAAATAATTTTAATGCACAGAATTATCTCAAAAACCACTTTGAGAATTTAGTCTATGCGAATATTATTATATATACTTTTCATTTTTTGAATTTTTATGATAATACGGATTATATCTATTTGCACTAATATTTCGATGATGCTCGTTAATATAAAAAACTCAATACACATATCTTGACTCTGGTATGGAAATAGGGTCTCTATGCATGGAGACAATAGATAGGATATTTTAGTATTTTAATAATTAATTTAAAGGATATATTCATATTAAAATAAAAAGGTATTTTAGAATTATTATAATTAATATTTTTTATCATTATTTTTAATTATTAATTTAATTTTTTTAGTCTAATAATCAAATAATATATTTTAGTTCATAATTTTAAATATTAATGATTAATTATTAACCAAAAAATAATAAATTTTAATGGTCTTTTCACATTTTTTTTTTTATTGTATGTTAACACAATTATAATTTTTCTTTTAAAAACATAAATAGTTTAATTAAAAATATCAATAATGGTAAACTCTTATTAAAAAGAATAATACTATAAACAGTTATTCCAAGTGAAAATTCAGGTGGAGTTGACTTCACGTCAAGTTGATAGTTGAGAGCCATTAAATTATTTGACTAATTTAACTAAATTTTCATCTAACAGCTCTCAACTATCAACTTCTTGTGAAGTTTTCACTCTTATTCCATTCCATATTAGCTTGTACGAATTCTTAGAAAATAAATACAGATAAATAGATATGAAAATGGATATATAGACTATATATCATTATTGTTCAACATAGGACCTTATCTAAATAACCTGTAGCTTGGCCACATAAGCTCATGTTACATTCAACTGACTCATCTTACTCCTTTCTCACGCTTCTACATTGATTGACATACCCATGTATTCTGCTGTGTGTTGTGCTTTTTGAGAAAAAACAAACAAACAAGGCAAGAAGCTATGGTCTTGTGTCAGGCACAACCATACCCATGTATTCTGCTACTTCCTCATCCTTCAACTCCAACCCTCATGCACTTCTCTGTTACTAACAGGTTAGTACTTGTTCAACTTCATCCTCTTTTGTCATTTTTGTTACTACTAGTATTTCTATACTTGCAAAGCACCTTGCATTATGTAAGACGAGGTAAAGGCCGTATCCACATGGTGTAATGTAGGCGGCCTAATTTGATGGCTTATATAGTGTGTGTTTGAATTACAGTTTATAAACGGGAGTTTGCATAAAATTGATTTTACAAAAATTTTGATGAAAAGTAAGTTTGCTTTAAGGTGTTAAGTATCAGTAGTTGGTACAACGAGTTCACAACATTATTTTACAAGATTGATCATTTTGAAAACTTCTACTTCACAGGAGGTTTCTGCCCTGCTACTTAAACAGAATCAAATGTTCATCATTTCATGTGCATTCTCGTAAAATACCCAGTGAAGGTGAGCTTTAAAACAATATATATGGAGCAATTATCAGATAACCAAATCACTCTTTAATGAAAACCTTGTAGGGAGAAGGCACAATTCAGAAGATAAATTAAAATCCCACAAAGATAATGGAGCTTCTCCGGTAACTAATCTTTGGGAAAACCTTTCAATTTGTTGAGGATAAGTTTATTCTACACTGCACTCACATTTTATAGTTGGATTCCAAATATGTGGTGTAGGCTTTAAAGACTAAAAGGATGATCCAATCTATGACATTGTATTTCATACTAAGAGTGGCAAAAGTGAAACTTTTGGATCAGATCATCAAAGTTATCCAAGCAACTATACCAACTGTGTTTCAGATGACGACTCGATTGCCCCTTGCTTGCGTTTCTAATTCCCTGAATAAACCTAGTCCTCTTCCTTCTTTCAGTTATATTAGATGGAGTTTATCAAGGCTCTTGTACTTATTTAACATCCGACTTGAAAAAAATGTTGCAATGTAAGTTGCAGAGTCCATTCATTTGAGTTCATCTACCGAATAGTTTAAACTTTTGTTTTCCAATGTCTGATATGGATTGTTTCAGATTCTTTGTGGTGCTGCTTGTAGCATGTGTCTTATTTACTGTCATTGGTGGTTTCCTGTTCTTCAAGTTCAGGTAATGCAAAGAGTTAATTTGTATTTTCTAGATTTTGTTGAGAATGAGAATACTTTAATGGCTTTCTTTGAAGCTTTGGAAGTTCCTAAATTGTTTTGAATCATCCAGGAATGGTAAACAATCTCTAGAGGACTGTCTCTGGGATGCTTGGGCATGCCTTTGTGATTCATCTACTCATTTAGTAGTATGTACAATGTTGATTTCATAATCATTTCTTTATATATATATACACTGCATCTCATGTTACTTAAATTATAAGCATATTCAGTTAACAAGCAAGGAGCGGTTTATTGGCTTTGTTCTTGCAATGTGGGGAATATTATTGTACTCTCGCCTCCTAAGTATTATGACAGAAGAATTCAGGGTAAGGTTTCTTGAGGAATCAAGAATGTTAGTTTTTTGTGCTAGTGGATCGATAATTTAATCACTATTTGCTGGCTATTAGGACAGAACAATATGGAAAAACTCAGAGAGGGGGCTCAGATGCAAGTGCAGGAGACTGATCATATCATAATTTGTGGGATGAATAGTCATTTGCCATTCATATTAAAGCAGTTAAATAAGTATCATGCATTCGCAGTTCTGTTAGGCACGGCGACAACGAGGTAACTAAGTGATCCACAAGTCTAGAAATATGACCAAATTGTTGGATCTGTAAGTAATATGTTTGTTCATTCTCATGCAGGAGGCAGAGAATTCTCCTTATGGCTGATCTTCCAAGAAAAAAGATCGACAAAATAGCTGTCAGTATTACTAAAGATTTGCGCCACATTGATATCCTTTCAAAAAGGTATGGTTTATGGATTCTGTGAAATTGCATTATTCAACTTCCATTTTCTTAATTGTTAATAAAAATTTGTGTTCCATGTAAAATGTCTGTCTTTGCAGTTGCAGCCTAAGCTTAACGGAATCATTTGAGAGGGCAGCAGCAAACAAGGCACGCGCAATAATTATACTGCCATCGAAAGGGGACCGGTAATTAATCTTTGATTAGTTCATGTTTAAGGTGTTTCTGCTTCACTGGAAAAACTAAGTAGCCTTTGGAAGAGAGACAGAGAATCAGAGACTGAGATCAAGAGATAGAAATTAGAATAAGTCTCAGTATTGTGTTTAATGTAAAGTAGGAGATAGAGATTGAAATAAGAATGAAGTTCTAATTTAATTTGCACAAAAGTAAAGTTGGAATTAATTAATTGAAATAGAAATATTTTAAGTATAAAATGTTATTAAAGTTTTGGTCTCCTCTCTTAAAAAGTTAATCTCCTGTGTTTTTACTTTTTGGAAGTATTGAAATACGGCTGAAATTTTAAGAATAAAGACCGAAATTTTAGTATTAATTTCTAAACCAACAAATATGATACTAAGTCCCAGTATCTTAGTTTCCGTCCCAATGGCTCAAAACAAACGGTAGCTAAAGGACTTGAGGGTATATAATAAAGAATATATAGTTTTTACCTTTAATTTCCGTTTTGTTATTTGGTGATGAAGTTAATTGATTTTAGATTCTTAATATTTTTAGGTATGAAGTTGACACAGATACATTTCTGTCGGTTTTAGCCTTACAACCAATTCCAAACATGGATTCTGTCCCCACCATAGTTGAGGTATATATAAACTCTATTTAACCAGTGACTTAGAAGAAGAAAGCTTGGTTGACTTGACTTATTCTTATTCGTAAGTGCAGGTTTCGAGCTCCATCAGCAGCGAGCTTTTAAAGTCAATCTCTGGACTAAAAGTGGCGCCAGTGGAAAATGTTGCATCCAAATTATTTGTTCAGTGCTCGCGACAGAAAGACCTCATAAAGATCTACAGACACTTGCTAAACTATCAAAGTACTGCATTTGCACTCTCATCAAGCATTTTGGGCCCTTTGATTGTGTTCATCTATGAAGTCTAACATTCAGTATTTTAACTTGTTACAGAGAATGTGTTTAATCTTTGCAGCTTGCCTAATCTCGAAGGAATAACTTACTCGCAGCTTAGACATGGATTTCAGGAGGTAAAATGATAATTATTAGTGGAGTAAAGTAACAGCTAGGTCTCTGAAGATTTTGACAAAAAAAAAGTATCAATTTGATTCTTCACATGTTTTAATATGATTTGTGATAAATAAAAAACAGTTGATAAAGATTATATGAAAATTCAAAAGATAATAAATGTTTTATTGTTCAAAATCACATTGTTTCCATGCTCATGTTGCAACAATAGGACATGTACTTTGGTAGGTAACAAAATACATAAGTCAACTCCATTTCGTGTCACACTATCTATTGACGGAAAGACATATATTTCTATCATTACTATCGTTAAAGACCTCATTGGTACTCTTTTTTCTTTAAAGGGTAACTAGTCTGAAATCGAAATACTTGCATGTAATTGTCACTTTACTCTTATTACGCTTATTACTCTTATTAATGACATTCAAATGTGAATTCCATTTGTAACTGTTTATATTTTTCAGGCTGTTGTGTGTGGTCTATGCCGGAACGGAAGAATATACTTCCACCCTAATGACGACGAGATTATGCAAAAAAATGATAAAGTATGTCAAACACAAATTAAATCTATTTCATGTACATATCTTTCTTGGCAAGTATTTTCCTAAATTAGGTTCTGTTTTCATCAAACTTGTCTTTCTTTGTGATCAAGGCAAAAAAGTTTTAAAAGCCATTGTCGTCGTTTAGGTACTACTCATCGGATCACTTCAGAATACTAAAGATAAGATGGAAGGCACCGATAAAATTCAAAGTCTTCAAGTTCCTGAAAAGATGGAATTGAGTGAAACAAGACTTGCTAATGTTGTGAAGCGTCCGAAAAAATCAGGTTCCAAGGTACATACTACAACTTGTACCTTAGACAGTTGGATATGTTTTGATATATACCACTGGAATTGTGTTTAAAGCTTTAATTATCGATGGTTGTTGTGATCGTCTTGTAGGCATCAGACACGAATCAAGGACCAAGAGAGTGCATTCTTTTACTTGGGTGGCGACCAAATGTCATAGATATGATTCAAGAATATGATAATTATCTTGGTCCTGGAAGTGTTTTGGTAAATTCGTATAATATACATATATTTAAACTACAATATGCTTAAAACAGACATAAATTTAATATATGAATGAATTTAATTTTGATGAGTAAAATAATGTCATGTCACTAAAAAATAATTATTTTTTACTTTGATCGCATGAATGGTCATCCAAAAAAATCCGATAAAATTGGACCACTCAAAAATATTTTACACTATTGGTATATCAAAATTAAACTCTATATGAATTTTATTAATAATCCTTTGTTCATTAGAGAATTCTTTCTTGCAGGAAATATTATCAGATACGTCATTAGAGGAGAGGGTTGGTCACAACAAACTACTCAAGAATGTCCGTGTTTCTCATAGGGTATTGTTTCATTCAGAAAACTATGTGATCAAATTTGAATAGATTGGTACTGCTTTTGCTGCAATCTTTCACTTGCTTTAAACTTATTTTTTTATACTAGATTGGAAATCCTATGGACTACGAGACTTTAAAGGAAACCATATTGAATATCCAGAGTTCTATGAAAGATGAAGATATTCCTCTATCAATTGCTGTAATATTTGACAGAGAATGGCTTTTTGGAGGTAACTTCTTTAGCATAGAAATAAGTTCTTTTTAGGTCATATTAAAGTAACTTTTTCTAATATTATATTCTATGTTATTTTCTTTGCAGATGCATCCATGACAGAGCAGAAATCTGTTTATTCTATCCTACTTGCTGAAAATATCTGCAACAAATTTGGGGTTAAGGTGATGTTTCTTTCAATTGAAATAACTAACTTAAAAATAGTAAATACCAAATTGATCAATTCCAGATCAAACTTGTTTCCGACAAATTTTTACTAGCTTGAAATACTTGATAATTACTCTTCTCCCATTAGACAAATTAGTTCCTCTGATGCTTTCAATCAAACTTTTACTATTAGTTTGGACATATAAGTTTTTTTTTTAATTATAAGATAATTATATCTAAAACATATTACTATAAGACAAATTATTCTCTCTTCAATGCAAAAAAAAAAATGTATCTGATATAATTAATTTTTCTGTTAACATATTTTGTTATAAGACAATTTGTCAAAAAAAAAAAATGCACTGCAAATTTGATTCCTCTCTTTCAAAATTGACCAATTTGTCAAACATAATTAATTTTAATTTGTAGGATTTTAGAGAATAAAATTTATTAAGGAACATAATATCCAATAGGGTAATTTATGTATTTAAATTATGGTAAATTTTATCTAACTCTCTCTAAATTAAGGAGTAAGTTAACCTTTGTGACATATTTTTATATTATTAAATAAAATAAAATGAATTGACTTAATATGATTAACTTTAATTTTAATTTAATTTAAGGTTTGTTAATCTAATCAATTAGTTATGATATAATTTTTTTGCAATTATAAAAAAATTATTAAAAAGTTATTTTTTTAAAATTATACATTTATTAATCAATTTCAATCACAAAATAAAAAAATCTCAAAAGACAAAAAGGATAAATAAAATGAAAATTCAAAAGGCACAAAAAATTTTAAATTGTCAAAATTTTTTCTCCTTGTTTTCTTTTTGAAAAAAAAATTAAAAATTATAAAATAAAACTTCTCTAGTAATTTTTAAAATTTGTAAAAAAAAAAATATATTATACCATAGTCTATTGCTTAGGTTAACAAAATTTAGATTAGATTAAGAGTGTAATCATGGTAAGCTAATCTATTTCATTTAATAATAATAAGATATGTTATTTATAACTTATCCTTAATTTTAGAGAGTATCAAGTAGAATTTATCTTAAATTATATAGATACCAAAATTATCAAATTGTCCTAAAAATAAAATAGTCATAATTTTGTCCTCTTACTTTTAATATAAATCAATCGTGGACATAGGACAAGTTTTTAAATAAAAATATGAAACCTACTGAAAAGTAATTATTTAAGTAAAAAACATGCGAGAATAAATCATGGCAAAATCATTATTTACGTTGATAAGAAAGGCATGGACGTAGCAAAAATTATCATGGCACAGACTGCATAAATCGTGATAGAGTTATTATTTTTAGACTGAAAAATATGACACTAAGAGAAAAGCCACGATTTAAGGATAATATTAAATAGAATATTTATAAGGAATAAGCATTAAGATATATAATAAAATAGAGTACTTACTGACTAATCTAATTTTGTAGATAGAGTACTTACTTAAAGTACTTACCGTAAATATTTTGTATATAGAATAGTTGCTACTTGCTAATCTAATTTTTTCCACTATATTGGAAACATATTATTTTACTAAATTCATATTATTTACCAAAATTTTAAATATTAATTGTTTTTAATATTAAATCTATTTTCATTAAATTATTTTAAAAATTATATTTAATCAGAATTACTTGCATATATTAACTAATTGCTTATATTTATGAGTTAAATACTAATTTCTTATAGTTATCCTCTTATTCTAAAAATAAACATCTCTTGTAAAAGAACATTATAATTAATTAGATGAATATTATCAATACTTATTATTTATATTAAAAAAATATTAATAATAATATCAATATGAATGCATTTAGAAAAAGAAAGAGTTATATTTGTATTTGTAACTATATATAGATCCAAAAATTTAAAAATAAAGTATATCAATTATTGCATGAAACAATTAATTTGTTAATTTAAATATGGTTTCAACCAAATATAATATTCTCTTATAAATTTTTCTAAATTGATATTCTCTTATTAAAAATTTTATATTTCTATAAATGTTTTTAAATTATTGATATTCTCTTATTAAGGTTTTATTAAAAATTATTGATATTTTAAATTGTTTACATTTTTGTTTTAAGATTGGGGTTATCAAAGCTTAGAAACTCTTTGAATACAGTATTATGGGTGACCATCATGTCGAATAACTAGAACTAGCCTTTCTCACGTAAATTGTGGGTTTCACATTGGTTTTAGGCTGAACCAAATTTTTTACATAAATTGTGGTTTTTTTGTGTATTAGATATAGTTTTAGAAATATATACAAACTATTAAAAAGTATAATGCTTTTTTTTTGGTTATATCAGCTGAAATAAGTTAGTTTTTTATAATCCATAATCTCAATATATAGGCCACAATATATACGTTAGCTTTTCAATAGATTTTATATATTTTTTTAAAACTTCTACTATGCCCACGATTTATATTAAAAACGGGAAGACAAAGTTATAACTATTTTACTTTTATTAGGACAATCCGATAATTTTAGTATTCATATAGTTTAAACAAGTAAATTACTGATATCCAGTGTGATCCATTTTTGTGGTCTTTTTGTGTATTAGATAAAATTTTAGAAATTCGTAAAATCACTTATCATAAAATCGTGGTTTTTTATCATCCAAAATAGGTTAGTTTTCAGTAGGTTTTATATATTTTTTTTAAAAACTTATTCTATGCCCAAAATTATAGTTATTGTACTTTTAGGATAATCGAGTAGTTTTAGTATCTATATAGTTTAAATAAGTAAATTAATGATATCCAATCTGACCCATTTAATTTGAATATTTATTGTAACTTACATGATACATTTTCATGTTTAGCTGATATCTTTGAATTGGTGATTGCAGGTCCAAAATCTAGTTGCAGAGATTGTGGATTCAAAATTGGGAAAACAAGTAAATTCTTAAACCTTAATTTAGCCTTTGAAATAGTTCGTATTAGATTATATTGCAATAGCAATATGCATGTGGTTGGTGTTGATGAAGGAGTTACGTAAAATGGTGGACGCAGATGAGTAGAATCAAGCCATCAGTGACGTACATAGCAGGGGAGGAACTAATGAGCCTTGTAACAGCTCAAGGTCTCACAACTAACTTCTTGCAGTCACTTTAATTACTTACAGCGGTAGCTTCTATTAATGGCTTGAGTGTTTGTATGTTTCAGTGGCTGAGAACAGTGAATTGAATGAGGTTTGGAAAGATATTCTCGATGCAGAGGGGGACGAAATATATGTAAAGGTAAAAAGTAAAGAATAATGTTATATATCTAAATATTTTTATTAATAAGTTCAATTAAATTAGTCTAATATTAATAAAAATTAGTTATAAATAGTATTATTTAAGATTTATTATTTAATTTGATTGGACTTTAATTAATAAAAAGACTTAGATAGGTAGTATTATTTAAAAATAAATACAAAAAATATTTTATTAACTCTAAAATATTAGTAATTAGGTACTATTAAAATACGTTTTTTAATTTTAATATTGAAAAAGTGTTCACAAAAATTATAAATGATAATTAGAAGAAATCTGAGTCAAATTTAAATATCAAAATCAAAGGTTAAATATGTATTTATGATTTTTTTAATTTTTTAAATTCAAGCATCTGAAAATCAAATTTGTGTTTGTAATTTTCAAATAAAAAAATCTAAGAGTCAACTTTTTTTATTATTTTAAAATTACAAATCTAACCCTCTAATTTATTTACTCCTAAACTTTCATCATAAAATTAATCTTCAAATTTTGTTATTTTTACTTTTAAAAAAAATACTCAACTTATTTTTAACAGTAGATTATACTATGCTTGTCCATTTCTAAAATAATTAGTCACTAAAATAATCAAATTTTTTATATATAGTGAATAATTGAACTTTTTGTAAGATAATAATCAAAGATTTTTTTTCATAAAATGATCAAATTATTTTATTAATATAAAAAGATCAACCACCAATATTAGATATAAAATTTGACTGTAAATGTGTATCAAATTTGGTAAGTTATAAAATTAATTAAATTATATTATTTATGAAGTTTGATTATAAATATGTGATTATAATATGAATATAATAGGTCATGGTATATTATTCCTATACAAATAGTTAATTCACTTAATTGGTTACTAACTTTTAGTATCGGTGTAATATATTCCAATACAATTGATGATTACATAAGAATCAATATCAATATTATTAGGAAGAGTGGTATTTATTACTAATTATTACATGACCAATTTTTTAGTGTTCATTTGTGTGCCAAACTTGCTAAACTTATTTTTTATAATAAATATCAAATATTTATAATTTATTAATTTTATACTTTTAAATTAAATATTAACTATTAAACTTTTTTGATAAATTAAACGCCAAACTTTTAGGTAAAATAATAAATACCTTATTACATTACTACATTGTTATATATTTAGGAGTGTTAACAGATTGGATTATAATCCGCAAATCCAAAATATTTATTCGCATCTAATTTGTATGATCTGATATGTTTTAATAAAGTCGAATCGTAAATATTATATTTATATCTACAGATCTGTTATACATATATGCATGAAATAAATAAATAAATAAAATATATGTATTATATTTATGTATTATTTTAATTAATAATTATTATTCTTTACGGGTATATAATCTGATCTGATTTGTAAATATGTGGATCGAATCCTAACATAAAAAATACAGATATTAGATCCGATTTAATATGATAAATTTAATTTAGTGTATATTGGATCAAAATTTTATCTATATTCCATCCGAATCATAAATATCCCTAACTGTAGTTTTGGTTTGTGCAGGACATTGGGCTTTACATGAGGGAAGGAGAGAACCCAACATTTTGGGAGCTGTCTGAGAGAGCATATTTACGGAGAGAAGTAGCCATAGGTTATGTGAAAAACAACAAGAAGGTATAGCTAGGTGCCTATGCCAATGGTAATAATTCAGGTTAAACCATTAATTAATATTAATTGTTTGATTTGCAGGTAATGAACCCAATTCCAAAGTCAGAACCCCTCTCTCTTGAATTGATGGACTCCTTAATAGTCATATCTGAACTTGAAGGAGAACATGTTCAGCACCCTACGCCTTAACCCTCAGTCTTTAATCACAGTTTTTTTTAAGAATTTATTATTATTTTTTATTTTGTTGCCCTTCCATTATCAGATAATTAAAAGAATAGAATTAGAAGATGTAACCATTTTTTTCACGCAAAGATGACATTGATCAAAAGTCCTCTAATTTTAACATATGAATGAAGTTAGTTATTAAAAATAGAATGTCTCACCTATGATTTAAAAAATAAGCGACAGGGATCATGAATTTGTAAAGTCCAACAATATCAATATTCTCCCGCATTTTTATATTTGACTGGACATTATAAAAGTTTTCAGCAACTTATTTTTCAATTTTACCTATTTCTTTATAAATATATGGCATGACTGGTTTTAAATATCTACACATTTTAGACAATATTAATTTGATTTCTAAAATCTGTCATATCTCAAAACTAATATTTTCACTTGTTTATCAGCATATTGGCTAGCTAGCAGCCCATTTTTCAAAAACAAACATAAATTGGAGATCATTCTTAATTTTGTTTCTTCTATAATTCAAAGTGAGAAAAGAAATTACAAACTTTGTCCCAGTTGCTTTAGCTAATTGTACAAGTTAAAAATTCATATATGTCTATATAGGAAAGTTAGGATTTTCTTAGCATTCCCATTAATAATATATAAAAGACCGAAATCTTTCTAATATTCTCAAAAAATAAATCAAGGCAGTTTGCCATGTATATACATGGTGGAGACCAAAATAGCTATTTTTTTTTAATTTTTATTTGCTTTAAACTATTATTTTTTATAATTCATTATTTAATCTATTTTTTCCACAATTCTGTTACACAAATAACTCATATTATGTTTTCAATGTATTCATGAGGCATGAAGCTTTTTACCTTTTGTAGTCTATATTTTATATTTAGCACTGTTTAATATATAAATATTATATAAGTTCTTACACAACTAATAAATAAGATACCCTCTATTGAATATATATATAAAACAATTAGTGGTTGAAGAATGAAGAGACATATCCAAGCTCAACTAGAATAATTAACAATTGAAAATAACTTGCTAAAATGAGAGGTTTTTGTTTTCATCATGTTAATATTTTGCAGCTCTTGATATACGGAAAAGACATGAACTTAGTAAGGCATATCTTAGTTCTATAAAAAATATCATACATAATAAGTATTTGTACAATATTATAAGTCTTTAAGTCATAACTTATGATTGCAAGAAAACAAAAAGAGAGCGACTGAGTGGCCAATGCATGACTAAATTAATTATAACATTTTTTTTTAAGATTGTGTTTGTTTATGAGAATAGAATAAGATAAAACACTGAGAATAAGATATAAATGACAGAAATACAAAATTTTATATTTTTGTATCCTATTTAATGATAAACTAGAACAAATTATAAAAATATAATTTATTCTTATTTTTTTCTATTAAAAAATTTGAAAAAAAAATATAATAATAAAAAATATAATTATATGAAATTAACAATAATAATAAAAAAAAATAAAAAATAAGTTGTGTCTTCGTATTCTTTCTGTTAGGATGGATACAAAATATACTAATTCAGTGTCCCTAGACATATTGTGTCTCTATATCCATATCTTATCTGTCAAACATAATATTGTATCTCTATATTCCTATCTCAATGTCCTGTTTCTATAAATTAAACAAACACAGCTCAAAGGACTCCTCTGATACAACAAGAACAAATTTCTTGTCAATTGAAACTTTATTTAAAAATTTAATATTGACTAATAAATTATTGCATATATGAAATTTGAACTTTTAATACTCGTATAAACAAATTAGTAAGTTAATCAGTGGATTAACTCAAATTGGTTGAGACTCCTCATCGTCTATATATTATTATGTTTACAATATATCATATATGTTCTTACACAATTAAACGACATTATTATCTAATGAATAGTTATCAAATATGATGGTTTAAGAGGCATGTTCAAGCTTATATAATAGTTAACTATGCAAAATCATCATTAGCTTAAATTAGAGGGTTTTTTGTTAGTATTTTTCTAACTCATGGTAAAAGAAAGAGATATGAACTAAAGGAATATATTAATTAGTTTTAGCTATGTAATATCTTATCACACAAACTCTTATATAGTAATAAATTAGAAGAAGTGGTGAAATATTATGATTTCTGATCTAAAAATAGAAAAATATATACATAATATTTAAAAGAATATAATTTAATTATGAGCCTATGAAAAAGATAACAAAACAATAATCACATCGCACTCAAAATTATTAACGATAAAGACGTTGATATCAGAAAACAGAAAATATATATATATATAGGATTCCAAGAGAAATACATAATAAGTACTAGTCTCGACCTGCGAAGCAAGGCTGACTAGAAAATATAGTACAATTAAAAGTATACAAAATACAATTTCTTTTTTTCATAAATCAACATCTAAGAGGGATATACAATTACATATGTCAAAAGTGAAGAAAAATATTACATAGATAAAAAAATCCAAAAGTAAAGTCTTCGCTTCATTAAAAGTCCAATACATTTAGCGAGGCACGTCACATTTTGTATCTGAAAATTAAGAAAATCCGACAATGGGTGAGAACCCGAAAGTTCCAGTAGGGTAATAATTTCAAATAGAGACTATATAAAAAGATACGAACTCGCTAGACAATCCTAAACTGCAATCATTCAATGTTCTAAGTCTCAGTCATACTAGTGATCTCAAATACAAGATGCACACACAATCAATACTCACAAATAAAAATGATGTATGCCTGTCCTACAGGCTCTGAGCTCACGCGTCGATTTTATTGCCAGAACTCAACACGAATAAGTAGGATTAACCAACTGTCCTTACTCTAGGTTCAACAAGCAAGCGGAATTCACCAACCGTCGTTGTCTAGAACACGCAAGCGGCATTAACCACCATCATTGCCTATTACATTAACCCACAAGTAAGTGGGATTCACCACCGTCCTTACCGAGTACATAGAACAAGCGGGATTAACTAACCTTCTTTATCACAGAACAAATATCAGTTAATGTGCAAGCGGAATTAACCACCTTCCTTGCCATTGCAAAAAAATATCGAGCATGTAGGATTAACCACCATCCTTACCTAAAAATCATTAACAAGCAAGATTAACCATCGTCCTTGTCTTGACATAACTCATCTCAGTGTGTTGTTCGGATCTGACTTCCTTGCACTCGAAAGAGCTTTTCTGGAGCTACAGAAGTTCAAATGGAGCGTTCTAAATGGCTATGGAAAGCTGACTTCTAGAGCTTTCCAGAAATGTACAATGCTCCATACTTTTCTTCCGATTATTAGAAGGCCCAAAACTGGCATCCAATGCTAGCCTCTTGCCCAATTCCAGGCGTCCAGTGCCCAAAGGAGGAGACCAGGCTTCCAAACGCTCAAAGAGGACCCCTAGCCAGCGCTTAACGCCCTATAGGCCTCCTAGCATGTGGATCTCATCAAAACTCAGCCCAAACACTAACCAAGTGGACTCCAGAAGTGAATTTTAGCACTAAAAGACTGTTTTACCATTTCTTATGTAATCCTTAGTCATTAGCTTAGTATTTAAAAAACTTTTACACCTCTCATTGAAGGAGATAAGCTATATTTCATTTTTCACATTGTATTTACTATCAGTATGAGTTTCTAAACTTCCTAGGTTGAGGAGATCGAGGAGCCCTGCTGAGTTCTATGAATTAATAAAAGTATTATTGTTTCTCTTCAATCCGTGTTTGGTTTAATTCTAAGATGTATATTCGTTTTTCAGCATGATGAATGTGATGATCCGTGACAATTAGCTCCGTTCTTCATACTAAGACCGAGTTCTTGACAACCACCCATGTCTTCTTGAGTTCGTGTGAATACGTGATTGGAAAGCATCGAACTGCCAGCTTGATTATACATCTCTCAGACGGCTAATCCAAAACTTTGTTGGGGACTTCTCGAGATACCAGTTCAGCCGAGGTATGGGGAGATTAGGGTCTCTGTGGTAGAGGCTAGAATCCAAAGATGTAGCATTCTCTGATCCGGAAGATCCGACATTATCTTTGGCATTTTTAGTAGGATCATTAAGGAGAATGGACTGCAGAAGCTTCACCCTCAATTAGACTGGATGCGCACTAACCCTGGTGTTCAGATCTGGAGGAGCATTGACGACCTCTCAGTAAAGGCGTTGATCACATACAGCCTGCCATTGAAGAAATCATTCACAATTGAAGAAGACAGTAAAACCAGAGTTAATCCATAAGGACAAAGCAACTCCAAACTTTAACCATCTTCTTATCATAGTTTACACGACTTCTGAGTTCTGATTACCCTTTTTATTTATTTACTTTTAAACAATCAAACTGTATTTAAACAAATTCAATATCTCTTCCATCTGCCTGACTAAGACCTGCAAGATAACCATAGCTTGCTTCAAACCACAATCCTCGTGGGATCGACCTTGACTCGCTCATGTATTACTTGGATGGCCCAATGCACCAAGTTTTTGGCACCGTTGTCAGGGATTGTTCGAGTTTAGACAACTGACGGATTATCTTGTTTTCTAGATCAGGTATTATCTTTAATTTTGTTAGAGTCTTTTATTTTATTTTTCTTTTTTTTTCGAAAGATCAAAAACTTTTTTTAAACAAAAATCTTTTCTTTTCTTTGTTTAATCTTTGTTTTTGGGTTGAATCTTTTGTTTTTGTTCTTGTGAATTTTCGAATTTCTTGAGTCTTTCTTCTAAAAATTTTCAAAACCTTTTCTGTTTTTGGTTATGTATTTTCTTTTCATTTTCTTACTTTTGAGTCTTACCTATTTCTTATTTTCTTTTTCAAATTTTTTTTAAAATCTTTTCTTTTCTTTAGTAATCTTTGCCTTTGTTTGAGTCTTGTGTCAATCTTTAAGTTTGGTGTCCCTTGGTCACTTTTCTTTTCATTTCTTTTAACCTGTTCTTGGTTTTTCTCTCTTCATATTCGAATTATTCTTGGTTATTTTCCTTGTTTGATTTCAAAAATTTTAAGTTCGGTGTCTTTTAGTATTTTTATTTTAAAATTTTCAAAAATAGTGTGTTTGGTTTTCAAAAATTTTATGTTTGGTGTCTTTTGCATGTTCTTATATTCTTTAAATTCTTTGAGTTTTGTTCTTGGTGTTCTTCTTGACCTTCAAAGTATTCTTGCTTTTCTTTTTGTTTTGATCTTAAAATTTTTAAGTTTGGTGTCTCTTTGTGTTTTTCTTATTAATTTTCGCACACTAAGTCCCTTTAGATCTAAAAATTTTAAGTTTGGTGTCTTTTTGTTGTTTTTCTCTTTCCTCATTAAATTCAAAAATAAAAAATATCTTTTCTATCTTTATTTTAATTGAAATTTTCAAAAATTACATAAAAAATTCAGATTTTAATTTTAATTTTTTTTCTTATCTTATCTTAGTTTTCAATTTTCAAAATTGAATCTTTTCAAAAATCATATCTTTTTCAAAATCTTATCTTATCTTTTTATATTTCTTCTTTAAAATTAAAAAATTTAGAGTATGCTCAAAAGCATAGTCAGTCCATTCCCTAAGCTCTATAGAAATGAACTGCTCTAATACCATAATGTAACAACCTACCACACAAAGCCTTACACTATAGTTATAAATAAGAGGTAGTGAGGCATTATAACCTCTAAAAGTAGAAAAGTGCATTCATAGTATTCAGAAGAATATAATTTAACTTGGAGCATGTGAAGAAAGATAACAGAATAATAATCACATCGCACTTGAAACTATTAACGGTAAAGGTGTCGATATAAAAAAATAGAAGAAATACAACTAGTCTCGACCTGCGGTGCAAGGCTGGCTAAAAAATATAGTACAACAACTAGAAGTATACAAAATACAACCTGTTTCTTCATAAATCAACCTCTAAGGGATATACAATTAAATATGTCAAAAGTGGAAAAAAGTACTATATAGATCAAAATAAACCCAAAAGTAAAGTCCTCGCTTCATCAAGAGTCCAGCACACTCAGCGAGGTGCGTCACATCCTGTATCTGAAAATTAACAAAATCTGATAACAGGTGAGAATCCGAAGGTTTCCAATCAGGTAAGAATTTCAAATAGAGACTACGTAAAATTGTATAAACCCGCTAGGCAATCCTAAACTACAATAATTCAAGGTTTAAGCCTAGGGTCCTTTCTAATCCAAATAAGATAAACAGACTAAGTCTCAGTCATACTAGTGATCTCAAATCTCAATCCGGAGCAAGTGGGACAACCCACAACCCTTGCATCTACCCAGGTAATTCCAATCTCAACCCGGAGCAAGTAAGACGAACCACAACCCTTGCATGTACCAGAAAACTCAAATATCAATTAAACGCATCCCTATCATCCAACTATATCTACTCATCCCTTTAAGAACAACCCTCAGAAGTCACCATCGCTAGTATAAAGGATCTCTTAATTTTTCAAACACATGCAAAACAATACAAAGAATACACAAATAGAGAGAACATATAAAGCAATTAGCTCAAATAGCATATAGATACAATTATTCAAATAAGGCAAGCCAAATATAAGATGCACACTCAATCAATACACACAAATCCAAATGATGCATGCCTGTGCTACTGGCCATGAGCTCACGCATCAATTTTATTGCTAGAACTCGCACGAGTAAGCGGGATAAACCAACCATCATTGTCTGTAGTTTTCACAAGCAAGCGAGATTCACCAACCATCCTTGCACAGAACACGCAAGCAGGATTAACCATCGTCCTTACCTATTACATTATCCCACAAGTAAATGAGATTCACCACTGTCCTTACGGGTACCTCAAACAAGCAGGATTAACTAATCGTCCTTGTTCGGAACAAATGTCAATCAATGTGCAAGCGGGATTAACCACCGTCCTTGCCATTGCAGTAAAATCTCGAGCAAGCAGGATTAATTACCATCCTTATACGGAAAACCAAGAACAAGCAAGATTAACCATCGTCCTTGCCCTGGCATAACTCAGCTCAGTTTGAAAGTGGGATTTATTACCGTCCTTGCCACAAGCATACATCAATTCACAGTAAAGTCCTTAATTAGTTTTGAAATCATTAAGTTCATTAACCACATTCTCATTCAGTTTACTAATTTCTTCGTCTCATGAGTGGGATAACACCCCTGTCCTCATAGCAGGTGGGATAAAACATCTGTCCCACAACTATACCGCAACCTCAGAACAAGTGGGATGAGACTTCCATCCTTGTCCAGTGTAGGTGCCATAGCAATAACAAATCAGTACGCAAGCGGAATAACACCTAGACCTTTCCAATCCAATTATTCAGGCCATAATCAATCATTATCAATGTTCTTAAGTAATTTCATAAGTGATTTAACTTATTACCCCAATTATCCATTTTATCAATTTGAATCTATAAACCCTATTCATGTATCAGTTTTCCAAATTCTTTAATATGTGAGCGGGATGGAACCTCCGTCCACTCTGCGGGTGGGATAAAACCACCATCTCCGCAACATGTCATCTAGTTTAACCTAATATTTCTCCAGGAATAATTTAATTTAATGCCTTAAATATACTCTCACTCCTTCCAAAGGCTAAAATCTAGTTATCGAACCTTGATTGGGGGTTACAGAAGTTTACAAGCTTGCTGAAAAAGCCAAGCATTTAAAAACAAAGTTTAATTGAGAAAATAGGATTTGTGCGTACGCATCACCTTGTGCGTATGCACAAATCAGAAGCGTTTCCCAACTAGTGCATACGCATGACGAGTTGTGCGTATGCACAACTTGTAAAATCCCTCTCGTGCGTGCTTAGACCCTTCGTGCGTACGCACGAGTTTCTTCACCCGTTCTGACTTTTGTGTGTGCACAACCATATGCGCGCACACATACTAGAATTTCGGATTTTTCTGCAAACTCTTAGCTTTCAAAATTTTTATGCCCAACTTTAAACACTCATAACTTTTTCTACAAAATTCTATTTTCTTTCATTCTCAGATGGATTTAAAGACCACTCCACTAGCTTTAGTTAAAGATAAATTTCGTTCAAATTTAAACTCCGAACGCCAAGTTATGGCCTATCGAAATTAGCTAAAAATCTATTTTTACCAAAGTCACACAATTCTTCAATTTCATCCATTCTAAATTCAATTCATTCGTAAACCATTCCAAAACTATTTCTATACATTCTAAATACTCATTTATCAATCCTCAATCATTCCAGGCCTAAATCATCTCACTTCAAACTTATTTAACACATTCCATCAACAATGCAATCACACTACATTAATCACCCAACCAAACCACATCGTTCCATAACCAAATCAAAATATGGCAACTATGCAACTTACCATAGCATACCTCGTAGAGGATACCTCACCCTATCACGGTTTTTGGCCCAATTTTCATACTAATCAATAAAATGATAACTATACCACAATATTTAATTTCAATTGCACTCATACATTCATACATAGCTCACCAAACATATAATCATACTAAAATCACAACATATCATCAGCACACCACATTCAACGATATCCTAGGGTAATTAACCTAGGTTTTCACATAGTGTTACACAATGTCTATCTGAAATTAAGACTCGTACCTTATCGACGACGATTTCTCCCAACTCTCGATTTCCTCTCCGGAGGAATCCAAGCTATAACCAATCTACCAAGATCCCGCCAAGCACTTTGCAACCATCCCAAGCATCCAAATTTACACCAATATCAATCAAGCATCCACGCTCTCCACAATTAAGCTATTCACAACAAAATTTATAATTTTCTCAATCTAGATTTCATAAAATTAGAAACTTCAAAAAGAGAAAAGCTTTCTTACCTTAATCCACTCAAATTTGGAATGGAACTCCTTTGAAATCCATATTAGAGTATCCGTAAAGAAGCAAAATCACAAGATTTCAACTCACTTATACCAAAAACGTAAATCCAATGGAAAATTCGAAAATAGAGCAGGGATTTTAGATTTAATCACCACAATAGTTATATAGAATCGAAGATGATGAGAAGAGCGACGCGTAGCCGCAAACGATTTGTCAATCGAAGCTACGGATTGAAATTATGTGGATTTGAATGTGGTGGATCAACAGTATTTAGGACTCATGTTCTTCCCTCTCTTCTCTTTGTTCATGACTTTCTCAATTT
>NC_029773.3:70872937-70902624 GCF_000817695.3 Arachis duranensis | reverse complement strand
GAAAAAGATATATAGTATGGGCTTGGACCCAATGTAGGCTCGTTTGCAATTTTGAGCCCGTTGGCCCTATCTCGGTCCAAAATTTTTAAAATAAGTATCCGGATTTCTATTCTAAATATTTTTCTTATCATTTTTACAGTTTTAATTTTTTCACTCGCGGTATCAGACAGATTTAAACTGATACAGTTAATTTTAATATCGGTACGTATTTTTTTGCAATTGATTATATTTTTGCACTCAAATTTTATTTAATTAAATTCTCATCGGCATTTTCCTTGAATTATAAATATTAAATTCATGATTTTTTTGCTCTCATTTAATTCATTTATTAATTATTAATTAATTATTTATTATTTACCTAGACGGGCTCAAAATTTTTAAAATAAATATCCGGATCTATTCTAAATATTTTTTTGTCATTTTTTATAGTTCTAATTTTTTCACTCGCAGTATCGAACAGAATTAAGTTGATACCGATAATTTTAACGTCCGTACACATTTTTCTGCAATTAATTATATTTTTGCGCTCAAATTTTATTGTTTAAATTAAATTCTCACCAGCATTTTTTTCTGTATTATAAATATTAAATTCATAATTTTTTTACTCTCATTTAACATATTTATTAATTATTAACTAATTATTTATTATTTACTTGGATTTTACAAGATAGTCAGGGCAGACTTAGATAAGAAGGAGTGGCACTCGCCCCATTAGAAATTTGAAAACAAAATACTAAGTACATATAGATTAATATATTTTTTTACCATATTATCTTTTTACCATTAAAATTTAGGATAAAAGAAATTTTATATTATTAAATTTAATATAAAATAATATTTATCTTGTTATAAGTACCAAAACTAAAATAAATAAATAAAAAATTCAACATTAATAAATATTGATAATATATTTTTTAAAACTAACCAAGTAATTAATTACTAAACTAAAACTTCTATTTCAGTTAATTTTTTATTATATTATTTTAAGTTAATACACTTTTCAGTTTTCATATATAGGTCTAATTATTTTTGGGCCTTATATATATGATTTTAGTTTTAAAATATAAATATATCAATGTTTAAAAATAGAGGTAAATAGCAAAGTGGTACTCAAAAGATTCTGACGCTGACAAAATGGTACATGATCTTTGTTATTAACAAAATGATCTTTGAAAAATTTTAAAATTTGACAAATGTGACCAACTTTCGATTAAGTTACCTGGAGTTAAGGTTTAAGGATGACGTGTCAGTTAACAATTTTTCATAATTAACAAATTTACTACTTTTAATTTTTATAATTTTAAAAATACCTCAATTTTAATTTTTAAAAAATTCTAATCTCCTTTTTCTGAAACTCTCATCTCTTTTTCTCAATCATCATCATTTTCAAATAATCTTAATGTCTTTTCTTCTTCTCTTTTTTTACTGGAGAGACCTTAAAGTAAGACAGCTAAAAAGGATAAATCAAATATTTTAGACAAGATGCTTATGAAAATTGGAAGTGGGGGCAAGTTGATAGCGGAAATCTGATTTCTTTTGGGGTGGATCAAGAGATTGAAGGTGAGTTGAACCATGCTATCAAGACACCAGTTTTCTTGGATGATAACGGTAATGAAAATGCAAACATTCTGAGTGAAGAATTTATGAGATTTTGTTAGTTTTGCTGCTACTACTTTTGCTAAAAATATCTTATTGTACATATGTAAAACTATTTTGATTGACGAAGAAGAAAGAGAAGAAGCGTTAAAGTGTTGGGGTTGAGTCTAAGAGAGATGTCACTTCTTGGACAGCGTTCTCTTCAGCCTTGGAAGTGGCGAAGCCATTGCTACTGCTGCTGTCGTTTCTATAACCACCCATCATGAGTTCAACAGCCATAGTAGCTTCACAATCACTAGGTCAAGAAAAAAAAGAGAAATACAAAAGAGGTTGAGTCTTGAGAAAAATGGTTGAGTCTCGGATAAGCATCTTTGGTTAAAAGAGAGAGAAGAAGGAGGAAGGAGGAGGACGACGCTATTGTAGTAAGTCAGAGTCGGAGGTTGGTCGGAGGAAGAAAGAGGAGGAAGGTAGAGGCGGTAATGAACGAAAATGAAGAGGAGTTTATTAGGGAAGAAGAAGAAAATTGGAGGAGGATGCTGAGGAAGAGGAAGAGACAAGGGTTTTAGAAGAAAGGGAATTAGAGTTTTAAAAAAATTGAAATTTGAGTGTTTTTAAAATTGAAAAATTATAAGTGGTAAATTTTGTTATTATGAAAATTGTTAACTGACACGTCATCCTTAAACCTTAACTCCAGGTAACTTAATTGAAGGTTGGTCACTTTTGTCAAATTTTAAAATATTTCGGGGATTATTTTGTCAATAACAAAGATCAGGTACTATTTTATCCGTATCAGAATCTTTCGGGTACCAATTTAATATTTACCTCTTAAAAAATTTATTTTAGTATATTTTATCTCCATAACTAAAATTTTTGGGGTCTCTCATTGTAGTTTGTCATATAGAATAAATATTTAGAAAATATTTTAAGCCTATATAAAACATTAATTAACTATCATAAACTAGTGTTTTTATGACCAAAAAGAAGAGTGATCAATGACAAAAAATGGTGCAATACTTGCAAGCAGCAACAAACATAAGGAGCCTCCCAATTTTTTTAAAACAATAATAATAAGTTATTAAGTATATAAAATTATTATATATATTATATAATTTTATTTTTTGTTTAAAACATATATTTAATATTTAGTCAAATATAAATAAAAGATCAGCCCAAATATTAATAATCTTTAATATCTAAAAAGTAAGTAAAATAATTGAATAATTTTATATAAATGAATTCACTGACCAAGAGAAATTTTATATTAGAATGCAAGTTCAATATTATAAACTTGATATTCTTAATCATGTTGAATTAAGTAACTTATGTACAATTTCTGAGTTATATCAAGAGTTAACAAAAACAAAAAAGTCTTGAACATATCGTTTGATTGATTATTTGATTCGTTTAGTATTAATTATTCCTGTTCAATTGCTATAACTGAGAGATCTTTTTAAGTTATGAATATTATGAACAATACACTTGAAAACAAAATAAAAGATGAATTTCTTGCTAATTATCTTTTGATTTGCATTAAAAAGAAGATTGTCGAAATATTTGACACAAATTCTATTATTGATGAGTTTTATAATAGACTTTTTTACTTAAATAAAATAAAGAGACCTCAAAATTATTTGATTCCCCTAAATCAATTTTCAAAATGCGTCCCCTATTCTTGTTAATATATAAATTGTCCCAAGGTTGTGTGTTTTTAGATTATATATTACACGTTACACCGATCCTCGAACGATTTATGCTTGGAAGTTTTCTCAAAAATGCACATAAATCGTTCCAGGGTAATGAGGTTGCCAAAATGAACATAAATTGTTCGACCCTGTGATGATTTACGCTTTTCTCTCTTAAAGTACAGCATCATGGGACGATTTATGTTCAAACTTAAACTTTAGGAGCTTGTGATGATTTACCTGTTGGAGACCAACCTTCAAGACCCTATAATGATTTACGTTTGGATTGACAAAGCTCAAGATCCCAGGACAATCTATGAAGATAATGAGTCTATAAATAAACGAGTATGGTGTATAACGAGACAAATATGAAGTGAAAGTTTTGGAAGAAATGGATGAGAATGTGTTTTTGCTAGTTTATGACCGAGAAAAAATTGATAAAAACCTAAGTGAGAGTGTTACATTCTCTAGTAAAAAGTAGATTGGTTTGTTTGTAAATTCGTCAATGAGTTTGATGGATTTACAAAATAGTATATTACGGAAGTTAGAAAAGTGCGGCAAAACAACGTGTAGAGCAAGTATTTTTTTTGGACTCCTATCTCACTCAGGCAAGGTTATGTTAAGTTTGAAAAATATGAGATTCCAAGCGATGACGACATGTGAATTATATTTCATAATCAAGCTAGATTTTCAGATTTGGGTACTATGGAGTTATTTGCGAGAATTATTGATGTAGAGCTGAAGGTAGCTCTGGTGGATCTACTCAGAATCCACCAACCAATATGATAGAAGGGAATTCTAGCACCATTCCAGCAGGTCAACAGGTTACTACCTATGTTTTGTCTCCATCATTTGTAGAAGATTTGCCCGTTCAAGCAGATAATGCAGATGACTTGGTTGATGTGCATACCTTCGGAGAGTTTGCAGCTGCGATGAGAGCAGCACCTGTATTGGACAGTGCACCCGCATTCATGGAGGTCAAAGATAGAGATCCACTTGCGGAGGCTATAGGAGATAATGATCAGATTTGGAACCACCCATTATTTGATGATAGCGATGGCGAGGAAGACACAACACCTATCGGGAGATCACAAGCCCAGTCAATCTCTCAAACATAACAACACCCTCCACACTTCTATCACGCTGTGGTCGACTTACATAACAACGTGTGCTCAGGTAAGAGCATTATACGGTATTCAAATGAATTGTAAGATGACAATTAATCAATATTAAACAAAATCACAAATAGGCACATTTAAGCTTCAATCATAATAGAAAGCGAGTAATGGAAGTTCATACTTACATCATTTACAGTCAACATATCTAGTTTATGCTGAGTAGCGATGACCTAAGGACCCTTTTTGTCTGACGATGGCTGGTACTTGCCCTACCTGAAAGACACATAATGATAAGTGTTACACTAAGGAGAAAAGGGTAACAATTAATGCATTATACAACTAATTTATAACAAGTAGTTACCTCGATGCAACCAGCCAAAAAATGGTGTCAAACTCTTTGGGCCCAAACGTCGGAAACACCAAAAATCCAAGACTGCACCAATGCTAATGGCCCATCAGTTAGGTTCTTAACATTTTGGTTATCAACTCTACAAAGATACCTGTACAATTCAAGACAAGGTGGTTGAACCCCAACTATACTTGCCGAGTCCGTCAAGATCTGCAACATACGACAGCCACCGTAAATGAACTCTAGCACTAGACTTGTCCCTGAAAAGAGTCATAGACAATAATATCATAATATAGCCATGCGCATAAACCTGTATAGTAGCCTCTAATGCATTAGCAGGCATGAATTTGAACTTGTTTTAGAACCAAGAAAAAAACTGTGAACTCATCGATACAATTGTCTGGTGGAAGTTCACTAAACAACTCTTCAAACCCCACCCATGCAGGCTTTCTCCCCTCCATCAACTGCTCAAAGTCACTAAGACATCCACTAACTGCAAATTCCTCAATAGGGAGGCCAAATTGGTATACCACATCCTATAAAGTTATCATGCACTCCCCAAATGGCATGTAAGATGTATGGATCTTTGGACGCTATCTCTCCACAAATGTACTTATCAATGGCTCGTCAAACTTAAACTAATAATCATTCAGCCTTAGATCATGTAGTAAATTGGCACAATCTAAGTAAGGCACTATACGGTTATGCATTATCATCTTTTGTTGCCTACGGATGCTCCTAACACATTAAGTTGGCTGATAAAACAGAAATATTAAAGGCGCAATTTATCCAGGCATTATACGTAACAAAAATATATAGTTAAAAATAAAAAAGTCTATGAAATAAACTTTGAACAGGCCCGGTTATAGGTAATCATTATAATATCACAAGTCTAACATCATAAGCATAAATTCATTATAAACGAAATTTTCAACTTTAAATCTCTAGATTCATCTAAGTCTAATATCTTTCATAATCACCCAAAAACCTAAAAATTAACTAAACAATAAGACCCTAAATGTAACACCTTATCACACAGAATCTTATGCTTAAGTCATAAAACAGAGGTGGCGAGGTATTACGACCTCTAAAAATAAAACTTAGTATATATAGTAGTGTGAAAAATGTTTATAACTAGGAGCCTTTGAAGAAAAAGGGGTAAATCAAAACCGTTAAATTGAAAAGTGCAACACTCCGATCAATAACGTAATAAAGCAGATAAAGGATAAGCTAACGCGAGTGTATATACAAGAGAGTGCCAAAAATACGGATATCAAAACTCAAGACCCGGTTTGTGAAGATAACCGGTCCGAGCATAGAAGTATACATACATACATATATATATATATAAAGTAAGGAACCCAAAAGAAACCCAAAAGACAAGTTACAAAACCTGTTCTCTAAGATAACCTCTAAGAGGAGTCAATACAGTATATATGTATATAGTGGAGATAATAAGTAGCTAAGTAAGTACATAAAACCAAAATAAAGTCCCGAGAGCTAAGGGTCTTCGCTAATCCAGAAGTCTCCAGCATGCCACAGCAAGGAGCCTCACGTCCTGCATCTAAAAATCACAAAATTTGCATGGGTGAGAACCGGACGTTCTCAGTATGGTAGCAGTGCCCACATATCTAACATGTAATGTCCTGGGAAAGCCGAAGGCAATCCTAGAACTTCCAATAGATAATCAAAGCTTATAAACAGACTAAACCATAAATGAAACAGGCAACTAGCTAGAGATTTTCAGTCTAACTAACACTCCCCTTTCCAAATTCTTCGAACCTCCCAACCGCCATCAGTGATTTGATATCGCAAACACAATTATATCAACAAGGAAATGCACAAATAGGAAGTGGATACAGTAGTTAGATAATTAGCAAGTAATATGCAGTCAATTAGGCATTTCAAATAATTCACATATAATGCATATGATGTATTCCTGTCCTAGTGGCTGATAAGTCTCATCTGTCAGTTATAAAGCCAACCCGACAAGTCCTGGTAGCTAACCATTGGACTGTCCCTCTATCATGCATCCCCAACTCAAGTTATCCTCAATCATAATTATCAATACATATACACAACACCCACACTGGTGTTTATCCACAAAGGTGAGCTAATCCGGAACTTTCAGTGTCCGGCCACACTTACGACATAGGGTCAGCAAAGTATTGAGTCTCCACCTGGAGCACGTGGTGGCTAGCCACTGCTTTCACCCAGGAAAACTCGTATCTCAGATAGTGGAAGTGCAATATTCACATTTCATTCAATAAGCATATATGCAATCATACTCAGCCATAATTCAATAATAGCTCAGCCATAATTCAGCAATAACTCAGCCATTCGACTCATAATACAATCCATAACCAGCCATAATTTATTAACAATTACAGCCCTTCGCCTCATGGCATATCAAGCACTTCCACCATCATCATCAACACTCCATACAATTATCTTTAATCATAATTCATCATTAACTCTCCCCTTACTTCATCCACAAGTTACCACGTCTCCTAGCCTCTTCCCATCGCTAGGTATACTATAAGGATTTAGGACATAAAGAGTGAGAATGGAGGCTTAGAAGTCTGAAATTCGGCTTTGAAAACTCAAAAATCAGTTTTTGGTGAAAACGGGGTCACGCATGCGCGTCGCCCATGTGCACGTGTGGAAGGCGGAAAAGTAGAGTGACGCGTGCGCGTCAGCCACGCGTACGCGTGGGTGCGTTTTGTGCTCCTCGCACAAAACCAGTACAGTACAAGCACAACTCTCTGGATTTTCTGCTGGGCACTTGCATCAATACAGCGACGCGTACACGTCAGCTAGGCGCACACGTGGGGGAGTAAAAATTGAGAGTGACGCGTGCGTGTCAGCCACTCGTACGCGTGGGAGCACGATTTGCCAAAAATTTTACTAAGTTTAAAAAGCTACAGAATTACATTTTCAAACCCCAAACTTCCGATGGGCATAACTTTTTTGTTTCAAATCATTTTCCATCCGTTCTTTGAACGACATAAATATCTCGGATCCAATTTTATTTCTAAATATGTTTGACACAAATCGGGGATCCGGAGACCAAGTTATGCTCCGTCAAAGTAGACCCAAAAACCACATTTTCATACAAACCCACAAAATTCTATTTTAAAAACAAACCAAATTTCAACCCTTTTCAAAACCAACCAAACCTTACCAAAAATCAACCTCAAACCTCCTCAACTCATATGTTAACATTTTTATCAAATTCACAATCCACCAATCCACCACTTTAACCAATCTCAATCAAAGGATTTGGATTCTCTAAAGTTTAAATTTCACTTTAAAGAGAAAAGTGTGATTTTTTACCATTTATTTTATAGGTGGAACCAAGAATAAATATGAGAGAGAAACTATTTAAGGGTAGAAGTTTACACTTTATCCTCTAAAGTACAAATTTAAAATTTAGAGGATCCAAATTCTCAATCAAATAACTCAATTTCAAACACAATATCATGTCATATATCTTTCCTCATCCCAATTTCCAACAATACCATTTTCATCAACCATCAATACATTCAATCAATATCATTCTCACCATCAACATGGTTTCACCCATAATTCAATCTCAACCAATCATTAAGCATATATCAAAACATGCATGTCTCTCATACATTATACCATCAAAACATCCAAAATCCACTAATCACATACATAATAACACAATTCATCTCAACCAATCAACAACATCAATAGTCCAAATCCTATCTTAGGGTCTCTAGCCTAAGTTTTCACACCACATTATATTTTAGATACAGAAAACCGAAACTATACCTTGGCCGATTCCCCGCTCAACCTGGAACACCTCCAAATCACTTTTTTACAAGTTCTCAAGGCTTTAACACCTCTAAGAACAGATTTTTAGCACACAAAAGCCTTTTTCCAAGCTTTCTAAAACTTTATTCAAGCTCCAACACACATATATATACTTTCTAAACCACAATACTACATTCAAACATACCCACTCAATATCCAAATATTATAAACTAATAAATTCTACTAGAGTTGAGAATCTTACCGCACCCAAGGATCAAGGAGACAAGATTAAGCCTCTCCTTCAAGCTAGTTGGATCCTATAACATCAAAAGCTCACAAATCTCAACATTTTCACCCAAAATTTCGAAACTAAGGCTGAAATTTCAGAGGAGAAATCGTGGCCTACCTCAAGAACAAAGTTATGGACTTTGTAGAGCTCGACGCGGTGAACGCGTGACCATAAACGGTGCGACAATTAGAGCTCTGGATCAAAAGTTATGGTGATTTGAAGATCAAGTAAGGGTTAGAACTTTGGAAGATCAGAGTGTTCTTCCCCACCTTTCCTTGCATGTTTCACCGTTTTTGAGGTTTAAGAAAGGAGAGAGAGTGCTGAATAAGGGTTTTAGGTTGAGCTTGGTTGCGCCAAGGGCCCCATATAGGTCCGGTTGGCCCGGTTTGACCCGTTCGGTCCAATCTTGAGCCGATTTCTTTGAAATTGGTGTTAAAATTCTCGTTTTAATTTTATCTATCGTATAAAGTCATAAAAATTACATTTTTAATTTTCTAGAATAAATTTTAATTTATGGATTAATTAGTCATTAATTAACTGGACATTACACTAAACTTCATAATCACAAAATTCTAACAGTCAATTACACTTATTGTCATTTACCAACCACGATCTCATTAGATATTCATATTGAAATTAGATTAAATTTATCAATAGATAAATTTCATTAACAAAACAATGACATCAACTAAATCAACTAAATACGGATTCTAATCATGATAACTAACATCTTCATCGATAAATCTGGCAATATGGACAATACCATTCAAGCAGTGCATATCTCCCTCATTGGCGGTCATCCTTGCCTCAATGCTGATGCTTCCCACTTTGTTGCACAATCGCCGTTTTGCGCCGCACTCTTCTGCAAATTGGCCACTTTATGCCGCACTTTGCCACAACTTTGCCGTTATGTGCCGCACTCCGCCGTTCACTGCCCCTTCTTTCACTGCTGTAGATAGCCCTATTCTTCCTCAACCTTCTCTCCAAAAGCTTTGGTACAGTGACAATGGTGGCTCTTCGGCTGCAAGGTTAATTGTGATGGGGTATGGGATTTCTATCTGCGAGTAGATCGTGGAAGGGTCTTGAGAGTTAGCTAAATAGAAGGTAAATCACGTCAACCTTGTGTCGTTTAGGATTTGAATGTAAATCATTTTAGGGTGTTGTGTTTTAAGAGAGAAAAGGCGTAAAAATCATCACAGAGTAGAATGATTTACGTTTATTTTAGCAACCTCATTATCTTGGGACGATTTATATACATTTTCTGAAAAAACTTTTAAACATATATTATCCTAGGTATAACGTTTAATATATAATCTAAAACATATAGTCCTGAGATGATTTATATATTAATAAGAACAGAAAATTTGCATTTTAAAAATTAATTTTGGAAAATCAAGTAATTTTGGAGTCTTTTTATTTTATTTAATTAAAAAAGCCTTTATATTATGAAGAATCGACATATATAATTTCATTAGTTAAAAATATACACATATTTTTTATACTTCAAAATATATATATTTTTCACCAGTATATTTTTATAATATATCTTACATTATATAATTTATTTTCATAAATCTTATTTTATTATTATATAATATATATATTGACCTTCCATAGAAATATATAATAATTCGTCTCTGTTTGCAAGTATAGTTATTGCTGTAATATATTATTATTTTTAGTATAGTTAAGGACTATACTCATGTATGTCTATGGATTGAAAGTTGTGAATTCTCTTTGAATTCCCAAGTTATAGAATAATGTAATCTTTTCAATATCTTGAAGAATTAAGTTACGATAGTTTTGCACCACGCGTAAAAATCAAAATGGTTTTTCCTTTTTTTCTTTTTGCTTTAAACTATAATTTATGCCACCATTGTACATACATCACATAATTTTTATAATTAATTATTTATTATTATTTAATCTTTTTTTCCCTCACTTTTGTTACACAAACAACTCCTAATTAATTTTATATTTTCAATGTTTTTATGAGGCATGAAACTTTAATTTCCACCTTTATATTTAGTACCGTTTAATGTACATTATATTGTCATATAAGTTCGTTCTTATTACACAACAATCAATAAGATATCCTCTGGTTGAGCTGGAATATGTCTTTCCAACTAGAATGATTAACAATTGAAAACAACACCTCGCTAAAATTATGTTTTGCTTATATTAATATTTTACAGCTCTTGATATATCTTAATTATTAGTTCTGGAATCATATCTTATAGAATAAGTATTTATAAAAAATGATCGTCTATCATAAACTTATGATTGCAAGAAAATAAAAGGAGAGTGATTGAGTGGCCAATGATTAGCTATAATCCCCTTTATCACTACTATTACACAAGAAACTCCTCATCAATATTATGTTTACAATTATTTTATGAGGCATATAAAGCTTTTCAAATTTTATATTACGCATCATATAATGTTCAATAAATATTATATATGTTCTTACGAATAATTAAATGAAATTATTATCTAATGAATAATTATCATAGATGGTTCAAGAGACAAATTCAAGCTTAACTATGCAAAAACATCATTCACTAAAATTAGAGGATTTTTTTTATTAGTATTTTCTAACTCTTGCTACAATGAGGGGACATGACTTAAGAAAGGAATATACTAGTTCTAGCTAGAATAATCATATTGAACAAATATTTGGGGGAAATATTTAAGCCTATATAAAACATATGAACTACATACCATATACTAATGTTTTCAAGATAAAAAAGAAGAGTGACCAATAATATGGCTAAGAATGGTGCAATACTTGTAATTGCAATGTTAATGATTATTTTAGTAATTATTTGTTCTGGTGCGATAGATGAATTTCATGAAACTATTCCTGAAGAGGATTGGACTACATCCTATTATATTGCAAATCACTCTCTAGAAATCGGTGCCAAGAAGTGCTTAATACGCTACAAGAACAATTTGAAAGAGCAGAAAGAATGTGTTAAGAAATGCATTATCCACAAATGCAGTCAACTTTATCCGACAGATGAAAAAAAACAGGTCGAGTGCACTCTCAGCCTTATTGCTCAGTACAACAAGAAATACTTGTAAGCATCTAAGTTTTGGTTTCTGTTAACTATATATTTGATATGATCATTTCGTTAATTTTTTATAATTGTGTCTATTAGAATATATTTAACATGTTATATATTAATTTATACGAGATATGTCTAAATATATACTTTTTCTAATACATAACATCCTAATGTATTCTAATATGGTCAAGAGATCAATCATTTATGGAAGAAAGTATTTGTAGCATTTACAATATCATATAAAACAAAATTCTTGAAGATATTTTTTGTTCCTAAAATTTGGTAGAAGTTTTAAAAATATTTTTAAATTTTATTTCGTTTTAATTTTATCTCAAAAGTTTTTTATTTGCATCAAATATATCTTCGACGACTAAATTATTAAAAAATTTAAGACTAATTTAACAATAATGCATGATTTGCTTGTATTGAGGGTTGTTCTTATAAAATTGTTGTTAAATTGGTCTTAAACTTTTTTAAAAATTAGCCATAAATTAAAAATTTCTGAAACAAAATAAAACTTAAAAATATTTTAAAATTTTTGTCAAACTTTAAGAATAAAAAAATATATTTTACCCTTTAATTAAATCATGGTTTATTTCAAAGTTTTGTTTTCATTTTAAATTCTCTTTGTTGGACTAAACGTTAAAGTTTGGTTTGAATAGTTATAGGTACCCGATGACTTTTTAAAACAATTAGCCAAGAGAGCATAAGGCCTGCCTGCAAAAAGCATGCATATATCTAAATCCAAACACAATCTTGACACATCCAAATATTTGAAACCCACCATTTTCCCTCATAAAATGCTACACCTTTAACTATATCTACATCCAAAGTATTTATTTTCATTTCTATCGTCAACTAAAAACCAAACGAAACCCCCAAAACAACAAAAAAAATCAAATAAAACCCCTTAATTAAACATTACATCCAAATTTTATCACCGTCAGTCCGTCACAATATGGATCTGTAGAGCAAAGCAAAAAACCTACATCCTATGGAACATTCTGGAATAACGCAGAACCCTAATGGGGAGGCAAATGATGAGAGATTTTTGTGAAGAGAATGTCTGGTGCTGCAAGGGAATCAAGGCGAGGCAGGACTTTTGGCGGGAAGCAAATAATTTGCACGAGGGAGTTGTGCAACTTTACCATTTTCCATATCTACTCTTCTTCCTTAATGTTACATTGTTATGTGTTTTTTTTTTTTTTTTTTTTTATTGTTTTTTTTTTTCGGTCGAGGTCAAATTTGATAAATTTTGTTGTTAAATGGAGTATTTTCATTTCTTTGGGACATGATTGAGATTCTTGTTAGAATCATTCCAAAATCCAAAAGGAAGTATATTTGTATTTGGATTTGGATGATTTGATTTATTGACGTACTACTTTTTGAATTGATGATGGTTTTTGTAATTGTTAATTTTATGCACTAGTTTGTGAGAATTCATCAAGAACATTAATTGAAGCAATATATATATATTGCTTAGTTCTTAAAGATGGATACAAACAAATAGCACATCGAAATAAAAGAATATTTATCTTTGGAAGCTAGTCCTCGTTGGCAAGAGATTATTGGAATGTACACTACAAAATTTTTGTTTGTTTATGAAAGTTTTTAAGCGAAAACTATTAAAATTTTTATAATATATTTTATTCGTGATAATTTTAAATAATTAACAAAAAATCTCATTATTATAATATTTTCAATCTAATTAATTATAACAAATCTAACCCAAACAAATATTTACTGAACACATACAAAAAAAAATAAAAAAATCCTTCGAGAAAAAAAATGTGAGAGAATTTGAACTCCTAAAATCTCGATTCCATTGTTACCGCCATTCATCTCTTTATTACCGTTATCACCAAGTCTCCTCTATCAATGCATTGCTGGTAGAATTATGAATGGAGAACGAGGTGATCGTGGAGCCTCTCAATTCGTGGAGCCCTCGCCTCTCAGAATAGTATTTCAGTAACGATTTCATTCATATTATTGATGTAATGTTTTAGATCTTCCGCTTTTGCGTCGTCTTCCACGGCAAGTTCTGTCTCTAGTTCTGCTTTTGCTCCAGCGGTTTGAAGCACTCAGAGCCTGGTTTAGGCGCGGACTCGGTGATGCTAGCTGAGTAAATTTGGAAGGCGAGCGAGCGGAGTTTTCGGAAGCTTCGATTGAAGCTACAATCGAAGCTATCAGATCTTGTGGAACTGATTCTCATGTCGTTTCGAGTCATTATGGTGAGGATTTGTTCCTATTATGTTCTTGTTTGGGTCGGGATTTAAATTTCATAGTTTTAATAATATGAATTGTATATAATACCTTCTGTATTTTAATTTATTCAATAATTATATATGTCATCATTTTTGTAACAAAACTCAGGCTAATAAAAAAAGCTTAACCAAAATAATAATGTTAAAGCAACTGTATGTCCTCTTCACCATAGTCCTCTTAATTTTACTTTTGTTATTTGAGTTAAATTTCTTAATCTAACGCCCACTTTTTCTTCCATCAATCTGTAGATGGTTGAAAGCAATGAAATTAACATATCTTTGTTGGCATTTCTCAATTAAAACATAATCGGTGAGCAAAGGAGTGACCAAGTAAAAGAGAACCGAAGAAAGCAGAACAAGTGAATGTGGAAGGGTCTAGGGTTTGATCTGATCCCAAATTGGATTCCAAGGTACAAGTAAGATTTGCTTAACCATATTGACGACACGTCATCTTAAGCAATTTTTATGGTTCGTTTTCTTGCATTTTCTTAGGTTTAAATCAAATCTCTTATATCTTCTAATAGAATTTCATAAATAATAAAATATTTGGAGTTGTGAAAGTGTTGTTGTATTTTTAGGTATTTTTAGGCTCAAAACAAGCAAGAATTAAAGCGTTTTTACAAGAAAAACACAAGTACAGCAAAAGCGTGGCAAGGAACAAAAGCGTGCCGTAAGAAATGGAGCCAAAGCACCTAAGAAGGCATGTCAGGCGGCCAAGCCACATGCCTAGTGGCCCATCCACACACTCAACGAACCTCCTCAAGGCCTCCTACATGCCCAGCGGCCACTCTTGCATGCCTGACAGACCTCCTTTTTTCCTCTTTTTGTCGGGCGTCCTCTATACACACGCTTAGCGTATGTGTGACCCTCGAAGGTGATTTTGGGGCTTTTTGCTCAATTTTCTCTAAAGTAAGACTAGCTTAAAAACAATTACAACTCTCCAAGTTTAATTATCCACATCATTAGAAGCTTTAATCACATCCAAAAATACTCAAAACTCTAGAAGATTAGTTATTAATTCTTTCTAGAAACATAAAAGATTCGTTTGTTAGGATTTGATTTGAATTATTATTTTGATTTGAATTTGAAATCAATAATTAGTTATCTTATCTTTCTCTCTGAAAGATGGGATTAGTTTAGCTTGAATTTGAATTTGAATTCTAGAATTATGATATAAATAAGTGAACCTAGTTTACAGAGAAGGACATTCCATTCATCAACACAATTTTCTTCTTGTTTTTCTTTCATTCCATGGGTAACTAATTCTCTATCAAAGGGTTAGGAGCCTTGTTTATATTTTCTATGGATTACTAATCTAAGTTTATTTTATTTTGAAGACATGCATTGATCTATTTTATGATTGAGTTATTCGTTCTTCATTCAGATTAGAAATATCGAAAAAGGTATGCTAATCCTTTTTGAATTCTTTTATTATAATTGAAAATTTTAATATTTGAATTAAATCTTGAAAACTCTTTCACATGACCTTTTAAATTTGACTAGGAATAGTGGTTCAATTATTGTGTGACACATGCATATTTTGAAAAGTGACATATAATTCGGGTTAGAATAATTTTTGAAAATTATATTTTTTCTAAGGTTTAACTTGATAGGACTAGCTTGAATACGTGACATATAATTTGACCTAAAGACTACTTTTAAATCTTATTAGAAACACAATTTTTGTGCTTAAACTCTTCAATTAATTAACTGACAACTATTTGATTAAAGAGAAACTGAGGAACCAAGGAATTAAAAATCAGTTACTAAAGATTTGTCGTGAATGATCTTTGCATGCTTAAAAATAAGTGAACAAGGTTTAATTTTCCTAAGAGCATTAATATCTTCAAAATCCTTGACGATCACAATTATTGTCTTCTCTCAATCAACATCCAAGCTTACTGTCTGTCAAGCACTCAAAATTCTAAGCAAGATACAAGTTTTGCCCTCATCAATCCAGGTTATTTTAATCTATTTTGATATTTAATATGATATTTGCTTGCTCAATCTTTTAATAATTGTGAGAATGATAACCACTCACCATTGTATTACTTGAACGATCCGATACACTTGCTGGTATCCATGATCTTTAATTTTCGCTCATCAAATTTTTGGTACCGTTGTCGAAAATTAATTGAGATTAGCAATATACGTTTGGTTAAATCCTAATTTAGATATTCTTTATTTTCTTTTCTTTTGTTTCACATTTAGTTCTTTATTCTTTCCTACGTTCTTTTTCTTTATTTTCTTCTCTTTTACGTTCCTTTTTACGTTCTTGTAGTTCTTTATCTTGTTTAAAATACTGCAAGGTATGTTTGATCTTATTTTTATTGTTGTCTTACATGCAAGAAGGAGGAGATCCCACACCTCGTCTCTAGTATGATCCTGAGTAGAGTTAACTCTATTCCGGTTAAGAAAGAAAGCAAGAGTTAGGAGACAAGAAGAAGAGAGAATGGCAGATGAACAAAATAATGTAAGGAGGACTCTTGGAGAGTACAACACACCCACCTCTCAAAGCTGTGGAGACAGCATAGTAAGGCCCACGGTTCAAGCAAATAATTTTGAACTAAAGCCTTCACTTGTAAAACTCCAGATTTTCAAAAATTAAATAATAAATTATTTATGATTTATTATATTTATTTAAAATTTTATTTTTAAAGATTTTTTTATTTATGATTTAAAGCTTTAATAATTGAAAAATAACAAAAATTTTATATATTTTAATTTAAATATTTAGATTTTTAACTTTATTTTATGAATAAAAGAAAATTAGTTTGATTAGCTCTACTTTTTGAATTAGAGTATTTATTAGAATATAATAATAATAATTTTATTGATAATTATAATTAGATTAAAATTAGTTTTTAATTATTATATTATTCCTAATTTTATTAAAAATTACAAAATTACCCTTTTACCTAATTTTATCCTAACCTTGACACACAACACGCTCACCCCACACCTACTAACCCTAGCTGCCACCCTCACCTCCCTCAACACACCCACATACGCAGAGAACAAATAGGAAGAAATGAGAGAAAGGGAAAAAGAAAAGAGAGCGGAGAAGAAGAGAAGATGAAGGAGAGGGGGAAGAGCGCGTTGATAGAGGCCATTGCCGCTCGTCATGCCGTCGTGTCGTCATTCAATTGCGTCGCAGAAAGAGAGGCATCGCCGTCATTGAAGCCGCATTGTCGTCACCGTTGAAGGGCCAATAGAGGGAGATAGAGACGAACAAGAGAGAGAGCTCGCAAAGAGAGAGAATGAGAGAGAGAGAGAGAGAGAGAGAGAGAGAGAAAGAGCCGCCAAAGAGAGAGAATGAGGTGATAGAGGCCTCTGCTCCCGTCACTGTCGCCATCGGCCGAGCTCGCTGTCGCAGGAGGGGAGCCCGGTGTCGCGTCCTTGCTGCTCTGAGCCACCAGTGCCATTGATACTCCTCGAAATTCCACTTCTGTTCCTTAGGGTTTGCTGTCTCAGCCCTTTTGAAGTTACCGTCAGTTTTATTCTTGCCAGTGAGGGCTGCTGGAGCTACAGTTGCTTCGTTCTTAGTTCCTTCTTGTGCAGTACGTTACTTTGCTCCAAAAAAATCATTTTAATTGTTCTTCCATTATATGTTGTTGAGGTTTTTGTAGCGTTATTGTTATAAGGTTGAGTTTTGGTTATTGCATGTCGCGTTTGGAGTTCTTGTTATTATTGCGGAAGCGTTATGAAGCTGTGGTTGCAGCTACTGCTATTCCGAACCGGGAGAAAAGTATTTTGGCACGTTTTATGGCTTTCAAATTTTGACTAATTGAGGTAGGAGCTTTTTGTTAAACTCTTTTTACTTTCAAGAATTGTTACAAGTCGATATTAATGTGAAAAATATATTTTAATAATTTCGTAAGTTTTATGGATTGAACTAAGTTGCTTGAATGTAATTGTTTTCTTGGTTGGTTTATTAATCGATTTAAAATTATTTAGTTGGGTTTTGTGCTTGGCTTTAAGTTGTTTTGATAATGGTTGGATTGTAGTTGTTTTTTATTATTGAGATTGAATGCTTGATGCAATTTTAGTTATGATGATTTCTTTTCTTTGGGCGTTGGATTGAAAATGATTTAATATTTTGAAATGATTTGAGATTTAGAAATGATTTGATATTGAAAAAGATTTAATATTTGGAAATAATTTGAGATTTGAAAATGACTTGATGTTGGCATTGGTTGGATATTTGAAATTGATTTGAGATTTGGAATTATTTTGATTTTAGAAATGGTTGAGAAGAGTTTGAGAAATAGTTTGGTTAGGACCCGAGGAGGGTGGCAAAGTCCAAATTTTAGAGGACATACTACCGAAATTTTTATAAATATTTTAGTAAAATTGAAAAAATGACTTCTAAGTCTCTTTGGGAGAAGTATTATTTTTGGTTTGGTTAATTATGAAAAGAATGATATTTTGGGGGTGCTTTAAGCGAAAAATAAAGTAATGAAAATAGGCATTTAAGTATAAGTAATTTCTTTTAGTCTTTGAGGAAAGGTTGTGGAGTTTGAAAAAGGATTTGAGGTTGGTTTTGAGAAGTTTTAGTGAAATTAAAGTATTTGAGTTGATTAGTAAAAGAAAATGAATTTTGAGTCTTTTCAAAAAGTTCTTAAACTTGAGAATGAATTTGAAAGTGAGTTTTATTTAATTAAATCTAGTTTAAGAGTTATATTCTTGGGAATTTCAAATGGATTTGAAAGAATGAATTATTGAAGTTAGTTTAATAACTTGGTTAAGAAAAAACGGACTCTTTATGGTTTTTGATTTGTGAATTGTGAAGAATTATGGTTCTAAAGTTGAATTTGGCTATGATTAAGATTCTGTTTGATTGAAATATGATCATGAAGATTTGTGGTCCTGAATATGATTGAAATGCAATATGATTTTGAGCACAATCTTGTGAGGACGGCGATACGTAACGCTCACTTGAGATAAAGTGCGTGAGGTTCAGTAGGGATAGCGATATGTAACGTCCACTTGAGACCAAAAGGAGGGTTTCCCATGAGGATGGCGATACGTAATGCTCATGGAGGAAATGAATTTGATAAGTGGGGATGGCGATACATAACACCCAAGCAAGATTGTGAGTACGACTCCGTGAGGACGGCGATACGTAAGCTCACTGGAGACTGGATGAATGATCCCTATGAGAAAGGCAATACGTAATGCTCATTGATAAAGAAATAAAAGATAAACAAGAAAATAAGAATTGAAACTGAATAGAAAAGATAAATTATAATTGAAATAAAAACAAAAATGATAGGTTGGAATTGAGTACAAAGAGAATCACTCTACTTTCTACACAATTTCTTGACGCGACAAGAAAGGGACTCCTCAACCTAACTTGTTAACGCCATAGTTTGGGAATTGAATCGAAGGGACTCCTCAACCTTCTACTCAATTCCCCGATACAACAAGAGAGGGACTCCTCAACCTCAATTGTCTACATCCTGGTTTCATCACGAAACCAAAAAGGGGTCTTCAAACTTCTAAATCATTCTATGCAACGACTACCCTAATTTATGAGGTATTTATTATAACCTCTTATTAGATTAAAATATAGAAAATCCTAAACCGATAAACATAAGGCCCAATCTAGTAATTAAATAAACAAAATCAAAATACATCAAATTAAATTAAAATATTCTAAAAATATAAACTAATATCTTCTAAATAATACTTGAACTCTTCATATCTCGAACATTTGCAGCACGTGTCACTCATGGAGGGGATGTTTTTTTAGATAGGGGCGGCGATATGTAACGCCTATCTTAGGAATGTTGTCGGGTGCGGGCAACCAATCGACACGTGAGCTCATGGCCTGTTTAGGAATAGACATGCATCATACTGCATTTGTTTGAAATTACTTGGATTTCCATAATTAGTTTGGTTTGCCTAATTGATATTCTATTAATTGCTAATTGTATCACTTGTTATTATTGTTCTCTATATGTGATTGTTTGATTGTCTGCTTGATTGCTTATACTTGTGACTTGTTGGTTCGAGTTATGGTAGAGTGTGCTGGCGTGATTTGATTATATGTTGGGCCGGAAGCTGTAATTAGTTGAATTATCGGTAAATCTGGTTACCATGGTTTCGTTGGTATGTGGTGAAATCTTTTGGATATTATGTTGGATTGAATCTTTTATAATTTGAAATATGAATTTGGGTTTTGGATAATAAATTGTTGGTCTTTGAGAAAGATTCATAAGGTGAACGATGATCATTGCTTTTAAAAATTCATTCTTCGTTTTATATATATCCTCTTATGACAATTCTTAAACCCTCTACTGAGAACCTGCGAGGATGATATTTTCACCCCCTACAGACTTCTCTTTTCAGGACGGATGGTGCATGGAATTACACTTCGCACAACTGAACCAGCAATTGCACTGGGTCATCCAAGTAATACCTGAGTGAGTCAGGGTCGATCCCACGAGGATTGTGATTTGAAGCAAGCTATGGTTATCTTGTAGATCTTAGTCAGGCGGATAGAAAAATTGTTTGTTTGTTTAAAGCACATAAAAGGAAAATAAAGAAAACATTACTCAATTGATGGTAAATGCAATGATATGAAGATGATTAAAGCTTCGGAGATGCTTTATTCTTCTGGATTAATCTGGTCTTACTGTCTACTCCAACTGTGAATGATTTCTTCTATGGCAGGCTGTAAGTGATCAACACCTTTTCTTGAGAGGTTGCCAATGCTCCTCCAGATCTGAACCCCAGGGTTAGTGCGGATCCATTTTTATTGAGGGTGAAGCTCCTACAATTCATTCTCCTTAGTGATCCTATTCAAAATGCCACAAACAATGTCAAATCTTCCAGATCAGAGAAAGCTGCGCCTTTGGTTCTAGCCTCTACCACAAAGACTCTAATCTCCCCATACCTCGGCTGAACTGGTGTCTCGAGAAGTCCCTAACGAAGTCGTGGATTAGCCGTCTAAGAGATGTATAATCAAGCTAGTGGTTCATCATTGTCTGATGAAAGACTCACTCTGAACCCATGTAGAATGAGGTAACCTTGTGCCAGTTCAATGCATTCATAATGATGAAGAACGAAGATACATCTTAGAATAGAGAATCAATCACAAATTGAAATAGAACGGTAGTACTTTATTAATCCATAAAACTCAGCAGAGCTCCTCCCCTCAACCTAGGAGGTTTAGAAACTCATACTGATAGAAAATATAATGTAAGACGTGTAAAGTGTAAAAAGGTTCTGAAAAGTTTAAAAGTTCTCACATAAATACTAGACTAATGACTAAGGATTACATAAGAAGGGTAAAATAGTATTTTAGTACGAAAATTTACTTCTGGGGCCCACTTGGTGAGTGTTTGGGCTGAGCTTGATTGAGATCCACGTGCTAGGAGGCTCCTTGGGCGTTGAATGCCTGCTTGGGAGTCCTTTGTGGGCGTTGGACGCTGGTCTCCTCCTTGTGGGCGTTGGACGCCAGAATAGGGCTGGAGGCTAGCGTTAAATGCCAGTTTTGGGCCTTCAATTCTAAAGCAAAGTATGAACTATTATACATTGCTAGAAAGCTCTAGATGTTAGCTTTCCAAAGTTGTTAAGAACGCTCCATTTGGACTTTTGTAGCTCCAGAAAAGATTTTGTGAATGCAAAGAGGTCAGATCTTGACAGCATCTGTAGCACTTTCTCTGCCTCTGAATCAGACTTTTACTCTAACTCCTCAATTTCAGCCAGAAAATACCTGAAATTGCATAAAAACACACAAAGTCAAAGTAGAATCCAAAAATGTGAATTTTGCACTAAAACCTATGAAAACTTGATAAAACTTAAACAAAACATACTAAAAACTATATGAAAATGATGCCAAAAAGTATATAAAATATCCGCTCATCAACAGACGAGGAAGCTTAGGAAGTTTTTGCTAAGTTCTTAATTATGCTATTTTTGTTTGGATATATTAGTTTTAGGTTTTTCCTTGTCTTTGTTATTATTATCTTTTTGTAAGAGAGATATGAGTTGTAATAATGTGTATGTATATTATATTTTTAAGTTATTTGTGTAAAGGATATTTGTGTATATATATATACATGTAAAGCATTGTGATCTGTATAGATGCATGTTTGTAAAAACAAAGTATTTTTGATTTTTTTAAGAAAACAGCGATACGATTT
Organism: Arachis duranensis; assembly: GCF_000817695.3. Classification (NCBI taxonomy): domain Eukaryota; kingdom Viridiplantae; phylum Streptophyta; class Magnoliopsida; order Fabales; family Fabaceae; genus Arachis; species Arachis duranensis. The sequence continues at coordinate 70,880,322 of NC_029773.3, read as the reverse complement.
TGGAGTTAAAAGGCTCCTATTTTATTATTAAATATATAGAAGTCGTCGTAATATCTTTGCTATCAGAGTGGCATAGCCGGAAGCGTGACATTCTGATAGTAAGGATTTTACATCACTCATCCAATTGGTACAAAGGGACCAATTTGGAGGTAGTTCTCAAGAGGACCCAAGTATTCATATAGCAAATTTTTTGCAATGATATGACACTGTGAAAAGTAATGGAGTTATTCCCGAAGCTATTTGGCTGAGACTATTTTTGTTCTCTATGAGAGACAGAGCTACTCAATGGTTCCAATTGCAACCCTTGGACAGCATCACCTCATGGGAGGATTTAGTTAGCAAATTCCTAACTAAATACTTTCTACCCAAAAGCTAGCCCGGTTGAGGAATGACATCAACTCATTCTTCTAAAAGGAGAGCGAGTCGATCTATGAAACTTGGGAGAGGTACAAGGAGATGCTTAGAAGATGTACATATCATGCCTTCTCCAAATGGCTTTAAATCCAAATCTTTTATGATGGTATTTCATAAGCCTCAAGAACGATGATTAACTCATTGGCTGGGAGTTCTTTGCATAGAAAGATGCAAGAAAAAGCACTGAAATTGATAGAGACAGTGGCGACAAAAAATTTTATGTATTCATCTAAAAGGGCGACAAGAAAGGGTATGATGGCACTATAGATGCCCTTCTAGCAAAAAGTGAGGCGATGGTTGTAACGACCTACATCCTTGCCCTCGCCCTCACCGTCACCCTCATCCTCATCCTCATCAGAATGATTTACAACAGAAAAAGAAAAAACCAGAGCACAAAATTTAGCATCAAGAAAATTTTTTAGCAGTAAATTAGTAATAGGGTTATCAAATTAAATTTATCATCAATGTCAAGTAGTGAGCAAACTCAAAACACCAAATGCTATTTTAATTCCTCAGAAGAAAGTGCTAACAACCAATAAGTATTCTAACTTTTCAATAAGAAAAACAAATTCACAGGCTTAATAAACATTAAGCCATATAAGAAACCATCATTGTCATTATTTTCATGGATCAACCAAAAGTAGAACCAGATCACAGCAGCAGCTACGACAACAGTAGAACCAGCTGCCACCACAGTCAACTGAACATTTAAACCCTTCACCCGATTCCCATCCCTACAATAACCCTATTTTCATTCACTCCACTATTCTCAGTATCAACCTTCTGGTTTAGTCCTCTGACCACATTCTCAGCCACTCCTGCTTCTTCCTTCAACCGAGCAACAAACAATTCCAAGCTCTTTTCTCTCCCCTTAGACTTCTTCAGTATCTCCTGCAAGCTTAGTTTCTCCTTAACCCACTCCTCCATATCCGAGCTCTTCAAATTTTGCAAAGCTTTCCAATTCCTTAGTCTTCTGCCCTAATTCCAAAACCTCATTTTCCTTCTCTTGAATCTTTCTCCTCAACTCCTCCTCAATCCTAGTCCACTTGTTCCTCTCATCAACATCTTTTTTCTCCAAAGCCCTAATTTTCTTCTCCAAATCCCTAATTTTTTCTTCACTCTCAGATTTGTCCTTCTTTAGGAATTCAACTTCTCACTCCAGCAATTTCACCTTAGATTCCATCTCTGGTAGCAGCTTCCTAAGCTTAGCAGCCTCAGCCATCATCTCCTCGGTGGCTCTCATATCCGATATGGAGTCATGTTGGAGCGTTGCCAACTCTGTCTCCAGCTCCGCCGTCCTCGCGGTGATCGCACTCGCGGCCTTAGTTGCATCGCACGACTGCTTCAACTTCTTCTCCATCTCTATCGTAACTATGGCTGAGGATAGGAACAGATCGAGAGAGAGGAAAGAGCATATTCCTTCACCACCAGAAGCTCGACGACGGTAGGGTTAATATGGTAGGGTGACGAAAAGGGAGAGAAGAAGAATTGGGGGTTGGGGAGGACGTGGTTTCGAAGAGAATGGTAGAAAAAAGGGGATGGGGAGGGAAGACAGTGAAGAGACACCAAGGTAGGGTGGGGTGGGATTTTGTTTTTATTTTTTCATATTATTTTTATTAATTGTTAAGTATAATTTGGTAAAAAAAAAAGGGATGATTTTATAATATTTTGTAACGTTGAGGATGATTTTAATAACAAAAAAAAGTCGGGGACAAATTTGATTTTCACCCCAAACCTTAGGGATAAAAAAGTACTTAACCCTTTATTTTATTAATTGGAGTTCCTTATTTTTAGAAATTATTTTATTAGAAGTAATTAAATTAATTTTATAACTATTTTAGTTCAATTAAATTCAAATTTCTTATATATATTTTTATTATGCTAAAATATTTTACAAAATTAAAACTATAATTTTAGTAATTTATAAATAATGAAAATTATATATATATTTTAATTTGAGTAATTAATATTTTTAATTTTAAAATAAAGTTTAGTTAATAATTTATTATCGAGCTAGATATCTGCCAATATGAGTAAATATCGGTACTTTTCGGTGAACTTAATTTTGCTAATACTTCATCGTATATCTTTTATCATTATGTTACTAATGTCATTTATATTAGTAACTCATATATATTATTACTTGTGTTTTAATATATTCAGTTTTCATAGTTATCCGTTTAAGATATTTATAACTTGAATCGCTGACTCAGCAGCTTAAGAATATGACACGTGTCACCTGAGACATGCCCTTATAACACATTAATCTCATACTTCCCTTCATTTTGACCGAAGCCAAGAAAGGAAAACAGAGAAAGCACGAGAAACTCCATGGAAGCCACAAACCTTTGACGTTCGATTTCTTGAGATCCGTAACTCTAATAAAAAATCCAACCCAATAAAAGTGTTCGTATCTTCTTACTCTCCATGTTGATGTTACTTTTGTTCTATAGAAGTTGACGGTGACATAGCTCTCCTTTCCCTTGAGTTCGGCCAATTGGAGTTTTAGGAGGCACAGACGATTTCTAACGTTTTCTTCTTCAGCAGCTCAGTCAGAAAGCTTCTCCGAAGTTTTTGTTATTGTGATTTCTATATGGAGGTAGGGTTTGGTAATTTTATAATAATTGAATATGAATTTGATAAGTGAATGTTCGTTTGATTGATTATTGATTAAATTTGACTGAATTTCTGTTAAATTTTTGTGATATATTGATATTTGTGATTAGTTTGGGGTTCAGTCAATTTAAGTGTAGCCAAGAACCAAATTATTTTGATAAATTTGGGGATGAAATATTGTTGGTAATCAAGTGAAATTGTTGAGATTTGATGATGATATTGAGATTTAATAAGAAATGAAATGATGGCATGCTTTGAGATATAGAAATGGTTTGATTTTGGAAGCGGTTGAATTTTTAATTGGTTTAATTTTATAAATTTTGTTGATATTAGAAATGGTTTTGATTTACTGAAAATAATTTGAAAGAATTTGAGAAATGGTTTGGATGGGACCCGAGAAGGGTGACAAAGTCCGAATTTTAGGAGAGATGCTGTCAAAATTTTGTTATAAAATTTAAGACTTTGTTTGAAATGTTATTTAGAAAAATATTGGATTTGAAAAGTTGTATTATTTAATTTTTTATTTATTAAGAAAATAGTTATGTTTCGAGTTTAATTCATTTAAGAAAAGTATATGTTTTGAGTTTGATTTATTTAGAAAAGAATTATTTTACGATTTTAAATTATTTAAGAGAAGTATTATGTTTTAAGGTTGATTTAAATATGAAAGGGGATTATGTTTTGAATTTGACTTAAAAAATTTCATTCATAGAAGTTTTAGTAAACTCTAAAAGTAATTGAATGATTTCGTTTTGCGATGTTTTGGAAAAAGTTAAAGAATTAATTTTAAGGATGGAAGTGGAATTGGTGTTGGTTTTGACATTGGTTTGAAACCTATGATTTGTATGATTTGGTTTTGATTTGATTTAGAAACTTTATTTGATTAATTCAATTTAAGAAAACAATGATTGTTAATGATTTCTAATGAACTTAAGAAAATGAGATTGATTGTCGCTCCGCTAAAGTTTAGAGGCTTTGCTGAGGGTTAACTGATCAATGGTTTCCCTTTGTCTTTTGAAAGAAGAATTGGTTTTAAGTGAAATTGTTTTAAAGGTTTTGGAGAATTTCATAAATAGGTGGTTTCGGTTTTAAAAGAAAACGAGAAGATAAATCGGCATGTATGATTATGGGAAGGTCACGAGAGGGTGACGATAATATGGTTAAGGTGCCAAAGGATAGATGTTAATAAGCCGTGTGCTTTGTTTGTGATTGTACGGGGATGCCCATAGATATGGAATGGCTTCTAGGAGATGGGATCACATGTTTCAACTGGAGAATCAGCGCCTGCAAGTACTTGCAGAGGTGATGTTCGACATACTTTAGCTGGAGAATCAGCGTCTGCAAGAAGTAGAAACTTACAGAAGTTAAGTTGCTGGAATGCCTTATCCAACTTGCAAGTTGGATTGCGTCGGGTGTGGGTCAAAACTGACAAATGAGCTCATTACCTACTATAGGAATAAGCATGCATCATCCTTGTTTATATATTTTGCATTTGGTTCGGTGTTGTGAATTGTTTGTGATTGCTTGAGTGTGTTCGTGGTTTTCTTTGCTTGTTAATTTAAACTTCTATGTCTGGTTATTGTTCTGGATCCTTGTGCTGGGCTGTGAATTAAGTTGAGCTGTGATAATCCCGACTTAACTAACTACCCCGACCCTACTAAGAACTCCCCAATTCTTACCCCCTATTTCCACTCCTTTCAGTTACAAGTGCGAAGGTTTAGTGCGGAGTTACAGGAGCATAGAAGATTATGTTTACGAGTTAAGTTGTTAGATTTTATTTTCTCCTCGTCATTTATTTGTTTTTAGTTTTTAGAGGGGCAGAATTTGTTTTTGAGAATCTTGAAATAAGTCTATGTATTAATGCTATGTGAATATATATACCTTTGTGGTTCAGTGGTTTAAAATAAAGGATTTTCTTTTTCTTAATTAAAGGTTTCGAGTCGTATTCGCAAAAGTTCAATATTAAATAAATATAGTATGAAATTAAAAGAATAGAGGTAGGTGACACCCAGAATTTTAGTGCGATCATGAGGTACTAAAAGTTAGGGTATTACAAAGATCAGACAAATAAACTCACTCACTAAATAGTTCGAGAAGAATCAAGTGGCAACTATAAGAACTCAAGTCTCATGTGATATTTGTGGAGGAGAACATTCAAATGAAAGATGTGTGCATACGCAGGAGGTCATTTAGCCAATGAGCAAGTAAACTTCATGGGACATTCCTCAAGAGCAAAAAACAATCTATTTTCAAAAAAACTAGTTTAACTAAACTGAACTGAAACTATTTTAAATAAACTCATTTTTTCAAATAAAAAGCTGAACTGAAACTATAGTTTTTATAAAAACCTGTTTTTTAAAAACCAATTTTTACGGTTCAGTTTGGTTTTAAACCAAATAAAAGTGGTTTTATTCAAACTATAATATTAGCTTTTAATTTTTTCATAATCTCTCTCCGCTCTCTCTCCCTACTGTCACCGACCCCACAGGATCCCCACCTACCCCACCTCTCTCTCTCTCTCTCACTCTCTCTCTATTTCTCTGTTCCTCTCTCTCCTATTTCTCCCCCTTCTCTCTTTCTCTTTCTCCTCTTCTTCTCTCCCACTCTCTCTTCATTCTCTCCCTTTTCTCTCTCTTCCTATCTCTCTCCTTCCCCTCTTTCTCACCCTCATCTCTATCTCTCTTCTTTCTCTTCCTCTTTTCCTTTTTTCTCTCTCTTTCTTTCTCTCTCTCTCCCTTTTCTTTTTCTCCATCTCTCTCCCTCCTATCTCTTTCCCCTCCTCTATCTTTTTCTCATTCTCCTCTTTCTCCCTCTCTCTCTCCTTTTTTTTCTCTTTTCCTTCTCTTTTTTCTCTCTCCCTCCTTCCTCTCTCTTTCTCTCCATCTCTCTCTCCTTTCATCTCTTTCTCTTCTTCTCTCTCCCTTCCATTTCTCTCTTCCTCTCTTTATCTTTCTTCTCTCTTTCCCCTCCTCTCTGTTTCTCTTTTTTTTTCTTTTTTCTCCTCTCTTTTTCTTTCTTCTCTCTCTTTCTCTCTAAAGAGAGAGAAAAAGAGAGAGAAAGGAGAAAGAGAGAGAGAAGAACAGAGAGAAAGAGAAAAGAAGAGAAAAAAGGAAGGGCAGAAAGAAAAAGGAGAGAGAAAAAGAGAGAAAAAAAGGGAGAAAGCGGAGATGCAGAAAGAGAAAGGGAAAATGGGAGAAAGAGGAAGGAGAAATGGAGAGGAAGAGATAGATGGGAGGGCGAAAGAAATAGGATGGGGAGAGAGGGAGAGAAAGAGAGAGAGAAAACCGAGAGAGAGGATGGGGAAAAAGAAAAGAGAGAGATGGAGAGAGAGAGGGGGGGATGGGGATAAAATGGATAAAATAGATATTTTGATAAAATTGAATGATGGAATAATAATTTTAAAATTAAATGTACTTCATTAAAAATATTTAAGAACACAATTTATTAATATATGGGATAAGTATTATTTTGGTCCCTCACGTTGAGGGTCAGAATCGAACCCGTCCCTGGTGTATATTTTGATTTAAAATCATCTTTAACGTGTTTTTTTGTATTAAAATCATCCTTTTAATTTTTTTTGGACAAAAATGCCCTCCACTACCATCAGCACCTTTACCTCCATCATCACTAGCACCTTTACTCCCACCACCATCACCACCAGCACCAGCACCTTTACCTCCACCACCAAGAAAAACATCAATAAAATCAACATAAATTCAACAAATCCAAAAATCAGAAATTCAACAAATCAACACAAATTCAACAAATGCAGAAATAAAAAATTCAACAAATCAATCCAAATTCAACAAATTCAACAACCAAATCAAAAAATAACAAATCAAAATCAGAAGCAGAGACAGTCACAAATACAGAAGCAGAGGCAGTCATAAAATCAGAAATAGAAACTCAAGTAGAAGCATATGCAGAAGAAAAAGATGCTGATGCAGAAGCCGAAACTGCAGAAGCAGATGAATCAGAAGAAGAAGCAGAAGAGGCAGATCAACAGAAGAAGAAGCAGAAAAAGCAGATGCAAAACCACCGGCGCTTGGCCACCCATCCCCAGTGGCGGCGACGGAGCATCCGAGGATCGGTGACGCACTCCACTCTCGGATCCCTCTCTCTCATCGGCCACCCATCACCCGCGGACTGATGACGGAGTATGCGTGGACTAACTCAGCCTCGGATCCCTCTCTCTCTCTCCTTCGCGCGCCGCCCTCCTCACGTCATCCTCCTCTTCCTGGCGACGGTCCTCCCTTCCACCGGCGCTCCCTCTCTCTTTCCCCTCTTCTCTTCTCCCCTGTCGCAGCCATCTCCTTTCTTCTTTCTTTCGGCGACGGCGACGGCAGCTTCAAGCT
>NC_029773.3:70871722-70872076 GCF_000817695.3 Arachis duranensis | reverse complement strand
TTAGTTACAAAACTTTTTGTATTTTGTGACAAAGAAATAACTTTTGACCTTTACAAAATCTTTTGAACTTTTGCAACAACTTCATCTTTTGTTACAAAATATTATAAAATTTTGCAACAAAACACCGATTCGTTACAAAAATTAATATAATTTGTTACAAAAAAATTAAGTCGTTACAAAATAACAAAATATTTTGTAACAAATTATATTGTTATTACAAAACATTATTACTATGTAACAATTACTAATTTTTGTTATAAAAATTTTTTTTTGTAACAATTTTAAATTTATTACAAAGTTTTTGTTACAAATGTTTCATTTTCTTGTAGTGGAGGGGAAGAAGAGAGAGAGAGA
>NC_029773.3:70859002-70871678 GCF_000817695.3 Arachis duranensis | reverse complement strand
GGGGGGGGGAGAGAGAGGAGGAGGAGGAGAAAGAGGGAAAAGAGAGAGAGGAAGAGAGAGAAGGGAGAGAGACGAGGGAAGAGAAAAAGGAGAGAGAGATAGGGAGATAAGGAGAAAGGGAGAGAGAGGAAAAGAAGGGAGAGAGAAGATTGGGAGAGAGAGAGGGGATATAAAAACTAATTTTTTATATGTTAAAATTGGTTTTAGCCTATAAACTAGTTTAAATTGATTTTTTCAATTAAAACTGGTTTTATTTTTATGAATTGGTTTAAACTGATGTACTGTACTGTAAAATGGTTTAAAATTAGTTTCTTATGTGACAAAGCAGTTTAGTTTAGTTTCTAAACCATTTAAATTGATTTAGTACGATTTCAATTAAGATTATGAAAAAACTGAACCATGAATACCCTTATTTATAACAGGATTAAGTACGATTTTGGTTCCTAAGTTATAGGTCAAAAAGTTTTTTTTGTCCCCAACCTTTTTTTGTATACAAAATCGTCCCTAAAGTTTAAAACCAAGTTTTAAAATCATCTTTTTTACTTAAATCTTAAAATTCTGGATCAAATTATCCATAACAAAAAAATTATAAAATAAAAAAATAAGAGAAGGATAGTGTTTCTGTTCCTGCAAAGGGAGAAGGGAAGAAAAAGAAGGAGAAGAAGGGAGAAGGAAAAAAGAAAAAGAAGAAGAAGATGTTCACGATCCACCTCTACCTCCACTTTTACTGCCAAAAATTTAAAACCAAGTTAAATTTTAGGGACGATTTTAAAATTAAGTTAAACCTTAGGAACCATTTTGTATGAAAAAAAATAGTTGGAGACAAAAAAATTTTTCAAGCTATACATTAGAAACCAACAGCGTACTTAATCCTTTATAATACTATATTAACAATTTAAATAAATTTAAAACTATAAAACTTATTTCAAAGTCCATTTTAATACAATTACTAACTTTTTATTCTTATAAGTATTGACAATCCAAATAAAATAAGATCCTAAAAGCTAGCTACTTCATTATCTATTTTAAAGTAATTATGAATATTTTATTTTTTTAATTATTTTTTAATTATTGTATTTATCATTCATTTTCAATCAATTATATTAATGTGCAAATAAATTAAATTACATACCATAATACTTGCATTAATCAACACAGTTTTTTAATTTGGGATTAAAATATAATTTAGTATCATTTTCTGTAAAAAGAATTGTTATTAGACTAAAATCCAAATATGTTAGACCAATTTTTTTTTAAAAAAATACCAAGATACAAAGGAGTAATATAAAAAAAAAACTGAAACAAAAAATAGTAAAATATAAAATAATAAGAATGGACACAATAAAATTTTATATATGTAATATTTAAGTGCATCATCTTTAAACTCTTCGAAAATGCTATTTTTTTTTACTTAATTCTTCAATCCATTTCTTTGTCTTAGTCCAAAAGGCATTAGCTATTTTTTAAAAAGCATATAAATTTATCCATTTTTTAATTAAGAAGAATTGTACCATTTTAAATGTCTTTTATTAACACGTTCGTACCCAATACAAATCTAAAATAATTTTGACTAAAAAATTAACATATTAGACTAAATGAAGCAACCATAAAATAATTATAATATTTTTTAAAATTTTACAGTTGTCTATAACAATGACAGATTTATTATTGGTCCAAAGTAATTTATAATATTTTTTATTTTAAGTTAGATAATAAACTTTTACTAAGAGAATAATTATAATCTTTTATGCATAAAGACCATTGTATATAATTAGTAATTACTCATGACTCCTATAAAAAGGGAGATAAGCCAACAAAAAGGGGAAGAAGATTAAAGACGCACAATAGTTTTTATCGATGTTATTTCATCACTTAATCTCTCAAATCAGAAATAAAATTAAGCATGTAAAAAATATATTTTATATATTAAGAAGAACGTAACTAACATGTAAAGAGTTGTGATAAATTAACTTATATAGGATAAAAACGATATATAAAAAATTATAAAATTTAAAAAAAAATAGAAAGAAATAAAAAATAGAAGAGATAAAGTACAATAACGAATCATAATATTTTATCATTTATAAAAGATCAAAGAGTAGAAATAATAAATCAAGGGAGGAAAATATATTACCAAACAGAAGAGTAATTGGTGAAAAAATGAGATTTTCTTTTAGTATATATAGTTTTTTTTACAATAAATAAGTTATAAAATACAAAAATAGGTAAAATGTAAAAGGAAGGAATGAAATTGTGTTTTTTTAATAAATTGAAGAAATATTTACGACCATATAATTAATGGTGGACATATAACTATTAGACAATAAATTATAAAAAAAAATATTAATAAAAATATTAAATTTGATATTAAAATAAAAATATAAACAATTAATAAAAATTAAAATTTAAAATAAAAATATTTAAGATAAATGAAGAAAATAAAGAAGAATAAATTAAATAAATAAAAATATCTTATAAATATGTCAAGTAAAAATTATAACATTTTTAAAAACTATTAATCAAAATACATAAGATGAAAAATTAATGCAAGTTAAAATAAAATCAATTTATTCAATCCGGTTAAATCAAATAATTATTATAACTGATTAGTTATAATTAATGTAGTCAAACAAAATATTAAATAATTTAGTATTTATTTTAATCGAATCAAAGAAATGATTAATTATAACACTTTTAAAAGCTAATAATCAAAATACAAAAGACAAAAAAATTAATATAAATTAAAATGAAACTAATTCATTTATTCTTATCAAATCAAATAATTAATGTAATTAATTAGTTAATGTGATCAAACAAAATATTAAACAATCTGATATTTATTTTTATCAAGTTAAATAAATGATTAATTAATTAACATATTTAATTTTAATAAATCAAAAAACACCTTTGAATATGGTCTTTTTATTTATTTCAATAAAAAAATTTCTTCATTTTTCATTGTACATAGTTTTAGAAAATTTTATATTTTTGTGCATTATCTCACAATTGTATATTCACTGACTGTGAAATAGGAAATAATTTTTTCCTACCTTAATTTCGCAATCATTGAGAAAGTAAACGTGGAAAAAAGTGTTTTATTCCAAATTTGCCATTGTAGTGTAATTGGTAATAAAAATTAACCAATACATGAAATTAACTGAGATAAATTTCACCAAATTTCCATTAAGAATCAATCATATATGTAATTAATTTTGAACACAGTCAAATCATACAATATGCACACAATTCAAACACAATTAATCAGGATTAATTTTATCAAATTTTATCTTGATCTACTATTCCTAACTCAGTTGCTTTCTATGGTGTTCTTTAAATACTTTTTTCCTAAAACACATCAAGAACAACTTTAAATCCTTAAACCCTCAAATAACCAAACCTTAATCAGTATATTAGGAAGAGATTCTTCACCTTAATATCTTACTGGAATTTGAAGTTATTTTTTCCGCAAGTCAAGCTAAGCATGATATCTATGAAAGAACATAAAAAAAAAACTCATGTTTAACATAATTTCCATGAAAGCCGAATCAAGGAAGGGAATAAATTATCACCTAACCTAATTTTTAGCCATGAAAAATTACATGGTTATGTAGAAAAAGAAGAAAGGATCATTTTGGTCTAATTGAAATTTTGATTTGAGTTTTAGTTCATAAGAAATCAAGCTTTGAAGATTAGGAACCAATAACTTTCCTCTTTTTTATCTCTTGAAGATTTTCGGCCATAATGATAGAATGAAGCAGCCTCGGAGGTCTTGGGGGTGTAGGGTGAGCTGTTATTGGCTGTCTTAGAGGTGGATTAAAAAAAATTAAAATATTTTAGGTGTCTAATTACTAAAACTAGATGTTTCAAAACACAAGTAAAAACACATCTAGAGATTATTTTCTGAGCTACTAGCATAAATGACACTAGTAACATGCTTAACATGAGGATACAACATATATGATGAGACATTAGCATTGCTAAAACCATCAGAGAGTGCTGGTGTTAATCTGCACTAGTAGACTGTGAATTCGGTTAAACCGATCTCCAGTTTTCACTAAAATAGATCAAATAATATTATAATATTATTCAAGCATCTCTAACATTAATATAATAATAATATTATATTACTATTTATATTCCCTCATGAAGTTAGTTCGGTTCGTCAAACTGAGACTAATTACAGAAACTAGAATCTAAAACTCCTAACTGAAATGGCTCAAAAACTAGGTTCTTCGCGACTGTGTTGTCAAGCTTGTCTAAAAAGAGGTTTTTACTTAGTGATGACATTATGTTCATGAAGATCGAGGTGCTTAAAGGTGCTTCCTTCACTGAACTTCCGAAAAACTTCGTTTCACCAAAAACTAGGTCGTTACATCCTACCCTCCTTAAAGAAAATTTTGCACTTAAAATTTAACATACGTGTAAAAAGTTGTAGCAATATCTATCATAAACAAAATTATAATGTGGTACTCACTTCAAGTGGAAGAACTGGGTGCATTGGTGTTGGCAGAAATCACGATAAACACGCTTATTTGTTGCTATAGTCTAGCTAGATCTCGAACAAACCTCCATGGGCAAATCCTAGCTATGTGTTCAAACTCTCCACAAGTAAAACAAGTGTTTGTCCCATATCGACAAAGTATATTACCATGATCCTTCCCACACCTTGAGCATCGGTGCACGAAATTGTGATCATCAATGGTGCCATCAACATGGTACGCTCAATTACAATCTCAACTCTTTATCACAACTTCGCACAACTAACCAGCAAGTGCACTGGGTCGTCCAAGTAATAAATCTTACGCGAGTAAGGGTTGATCCCACGGAGATTGTTGGTATGAAGCAAGCTATGGTCATCTTGTAAATCTCAGTCAGGCGGATTCAAATGGTTATGGAGGATTAATGATTAAAAGATGAATAAAATATAAAATAAAGATAGAGATACTTATGTAATTCATTGGTGAGAATTTCAAATAAGCGTATGGAGATGCTTTGTCCCTTCGGTCTCTCTGCTTTCCTACTGTCTTCATCCAATCCTTCTTACTCCTTTCCATGGCAAGCTGTATGTTGGGCATCACCGTTGTCAATGGCTACAGTCCCGTCCTCTCAGTGAAAATGTTCAACGCACTCTGTCACAGCACGGCTATTCAACTGTCGGTTCTCGATCATGTCGGAATAGAATCCAGTGATTCTTTTACGTCTGTCACTAACGCCCCACAATCGCAAGTTTGAAGCTCGTCACAGTCATTCAATCCCTGAATCCTACTCAGAATACCACAGACAAGGTTTAAGGTTTAGACCTTCCGGATTCTCAAGAATGGCCGCCAATGGATTCTAGCTTATACCATGAAGATTCTGATTAAGGAATCCAAGAGATATCCACTCAATCTAAGGTAGAACGGAGGTGGTTGTCAGGCACACGTTCATGGGTGAGAATGATGATGAGTGTCACGGATCATCATATTCATCAAGTTGAGGAACAAGTGATATCTTAGAACAAGAATAAGCTGAATTGAATAGAAGAACAATAGTAATTGCATTAACACTCGAGGTACAGCAGAGCTCCACACCTTAATCTATGGTGTGTAAAAACTCCACCGTTGAAAATATATAAGTGATAGTGGTGATCGTTGGCTTCGGCCCCAGAGAGGGAACCAGAAGAACCAAGATGAACCAAGATGATCTGAAGATATAAAGTGATCCCTCGATGAAAATACAATAGCAAAAGGTCCTATTTATAGAGAACTAGTAGCTTAGGATTTACAAAAATGAGTAAATGACGTAAAAATCCACTTCCAGGCCCACTTGGTATGTGCTTGGGCTGAGCATTGAAGCTTCTATGTGTAGAGACTTTTCTTGGAGTTAAATGCCAGCTTTTGTGCCAGTTTAGGCGTTTAACTCCCACTTCTGTGCCAGTTCCGGCATTTAACGCCGGAAATTCTGAAGCTGTTTTGGAACGCCGGTTCGGGCCATCAAATCTCGGGCAAAGTATGGACTATTATATATTACGGAAAAGCCCTGCATGTCTACTTTCCAACGCAATTGAGGGTGTGCCAATTGGGCTTCTGTAGCTCCAAAAAATCCACTTTGAGTGCAGGGAGATTAGAATCCAACAGCATTTGCAGTCCTTTTCAGCCTCTGAATCAGATTTTTGCTCAGGTCCCTCAATTTCAGCTAGAAAATACCTGAAATCACAGAAAAACACACAAACTCATAGTAAAGTCCAGAAAAGTAAATTTTAAGTAAAAACTAATAAAAATATAATAAAATCTAACCAGCAAGTGCACTGGGTCGTCCAAGTAATAAACCTTACGCGAGTAAGGGTCGATCCCACGGAGATTGTTGGTATGAAGAAAGCTATGGTCATCTTGTAAATCTCAGTCAGGCGGACTCAAATGGTTATGGAGGATAACATAAAACGTAAAATAAGGATAGAGATACTTATGCAATTCATTAGTGAGAATTTCAGATAAGCATATGGAGATGCTTTGTCCCTTCCGTCTCTTTGCTTTCCTACTGCCTTCATCCAATCCTTCTTACTCCTTTCCATGGCATGCTATATGTAGGGTTTCACCGTTGTCAGTGGCTACCTCCCATCCTCTCAGTGAAAATGTTCAACGCGCTCTGTCACAGCACGGCTATTCAGCTGTCGGTTCTCGATCATGTCGGAATAGAATCCAGTGATTCTTTTGCGTCTGTCACTAACGCCCCACAATCGCGAGTTTGAAGCTCGTCACAGTCATTCAATCCTTGAATCCTACTCAGAATACCACAGACAAGGTTTAGACCTTCCGGATTCTCTTGAATTCCGCCATCAATTCTAGCTTATACCACGAAGATTTCGATTAAGAAATCCAAGAGATAAACATTCAAGCCTTGTTTGCTTGTAGAATGGGAGTGGTTGTCAGGCACGCGTTCATAAGTGAGAATGATGATGAGCATCACATAATCATCACATTCATCATGTTCTTGGGTATGAATGAATATCTTAGAATAAGAATAAGTTGAATTGAATAGAAGAATAATAGTAATTGCATTAATACTCAAGGTACTGCAGAGCTCCACACCTTAATCTATAGTGTGTAGAAACTCCACCGTTGAAAGTACATAAGAATAAGGTCTAGGCATGGCCAAATGGCCAGCCTCCCAAAGAGGGTTCAATCATAAAAACATGATCAAAAGATTCAAGTGATCCAAAGACTTCTAATACAATAGCAAAATGTCCTACTTATAGAGAACTAGTAGCTAGGGTTTACAGAAATGAGTAAATGACATAAAAATCCACTTTTGGGCCCACTTGGTATGTGCTTGGGCTGAGCATTGAAGCATTTTCGTGTAGAGACTCTTCTTGGAGTTAAACGCCAGCTTTTGTGCCAGTTTGGGCGTTTAACTCCCATTCTTGTGCCAGTTCCGGCGTTTTACGCCAGAATTCTTGAGCTGACTTGGAATGTCTGTTTGGGCCATCAAATCTCGGGTAAAGTATGGACTATTAAACATTACTGGAAAGCGCAGGATGTCTACTTTCTAACGCAGTTGAGAGCGCGCCAATTGGGCTTCTGTAGCTCCAGAAAATCCACTTCGAGTGCAGGGAGGTCAGAATCTAACAGCATCTGCAGTCCTTTTCAGCCTCTGAATCAGATTTTTGCTCAGGTCCCTCAATTTCAGCCAGAAAATACCTGAAATCACAAAAAAACACACAAACTCATAGTAAAGTCCAGAAAAGTGAATTTTAACTAAAAACTAATAAAAATATAATAAAAACTAACTAAAACATACTAAAAACATACTAAAAACAATGCCAAAAAGCGTACAAATTATCCGCTCATCAGAATTCATAATAACAAATAAAAACAAAAGCTACAAAGAATTAGCAACAAGTCCTAAACCTAACAAAAACTAACAAACAAGCAAAAGACAAACATATTCACATATTCACAATAGCCAACAATATAACACCATTGCAACTCCCCAGCAACGGCGCCATTTTGATTTAAGAAAATTGTCGTGTCGGTATAGAATTTCACACAAATTGAAATCTCGTTACAAGTATAGTTCTACACCAACAAACAATCCTCCCAATCAAAAATATTGGTTGTCACAAGTAACAAACCCCAAATAAGAATTAACCGAAGTATTTCAACTCCGGGTCGTCTCACAAGAAATTGTAATGAAGTGCTCAATTATTAGCTATAAAGTATGTTTTGGGGTTTTAATTGATAAGAGGGCAAGAAATTAAATGACAAAGAAAGTGAATCAAGCAAATAACTAAAGAAAGCAAGTAATAAGGAGAGACATTCATGGCAAGAATTGAGATTATAGGCTTTCTATCCTAGTCATACAATGATTAATTCATCTTATTTAGTCAACTCCAATAAATAGAAGAAGGTATCATGTTATCTTTTCATAAGGAAAAAGTCAAACAAAACTAATCAATCATATCACAATAATAAACAAGAATTTATCTCATTTCGTCATCCCCAACATTGGAAGAAGGTATCATATTATCTTCACACTCGAAGAAAGTCTAACAAGACTAGCTAATCTCAATCCAAATGTCCCAATCAACTCACTAATTAAATTAGCAAAAGGTTAGAGTCAATGGAAATAATATTAGCTAACAATTCTAGATCACCAACATGAGTTGGGTTTTCATGACTCAAGATTACCTAATTACTCTCTCCAAGCCAAGAATGCTCAAAATCTACTCTAAAGCCCAACCAAGTATTTTGTCAAACACTTGGTGGGTGTACAAGGAAAGCATAATAAATGTGCAAGAATAATAAATCTACCAACTACCAATAGCATAGAAAGTAAATTCACAATTCAATCATCAATAAAGAAAACATCATCATTAAATTTCATCAAATGTAAACAAGATCCAACATGAGTGTTCATAGACATAAAAGAGACATAAAAGTAAAATTTGACAAAAGAACTAAGAAGAATAGAGTAGTAGAACAAGAAATTGGAAAGAAAACAAGATGAAATCAAGAAATCATGCCTAAATCTAAGATGGATTAACCTAACCTAATTCTAGAGAGAAGAGGGAGCTTCTCTCTCTAGAAACTAACCTACATGATGCTAAGCTACCAAACAATTGCTCCCCCTCACCCAAGCTTGAATTCTGCATGAAATAGCATTGGAAATGAGTTGGGTTAGGCCCAAAGTGCTTCAGAAATTGATGGGGGCGATTTCACTTTAGTGGGCCACGAGCAGCATCGGTGCGCACACGTACATGGCGCATGCACGCCCTAAACGTAAAGAAACATATAACAAATTTTATATCATTTCGAAGCCTCGGATGTTAGCTTTTCAACGCAACTAAAACCGCCTTATTTGGACTTTCGTAGCTCATGTTATGGTCATTTGAGTGCGAAGAGGTCAGGCTTGACAGCTTTACGGTTCCTTCATTTCTTCATGAGTTCTCCCACTTTGCATGCTTTTCTCCTCACTTCTTCCATCCAATACTTGCCTTATGAACCTGAAATCACTCAACAAACATATCAAGGTATCGAATGGAATTAAAGTGAATTAAATTTAGCTATTTTAGGGCCTAAAAAGAATGTTTTCACAATTAAGCACAAATCAAGGGAGAATTACAAAATCATGCTATTTCATTGAATAAATGTGGAAAAAGTTGATAAAATTTCCCAAAATAAGCACAAGATAAACCACAAAATCGGGGTTTTGTCAGCTGTATAACTGACAAATGATATCATCATCTATAGGACAAGCATACATCATTTGCATATGTTTGATTTGTTTGGGTTTGCTTAAATTGTATTAGTTTGCCTAATTGAATATGTTATATGACTACATGCTACTTGCCTTAATTGCCTTACTTGTGTATTACTTGTCTGTATTACTTTTGTTTATACAACTAAGAGGTCCCTCATGCTGGTGTTGGTTGACGCTGAGGGCTGTCCTTGATGAAATGAAATGATGTTATAATTAATTTACAATGATGAATAGTAGATGAGATAATTTTAGCTCCCTGTGTTGACGCAGTAGAGTGATTTCACTTGCTCCAGGTGGAGATATGAGATGATTGATATAGAATCATTGAGTCGAGTTAGTTAGTACTGGTTCTATTCTAAATTGGGAATTAGAGAGTTTGGAAAGTCATGGAAGATGAAAATTGAATTAGACTTAGTGTCCCCTAGGATAGTTGCCTAATTTATGGATTAGTAAGAATCTAGGGTGAATAAGTCATGAAAGGAAGATTAAGATGCTTAGTGAGTTCTTATTACAGTGCATTGTATTTGTTTGGCACTTTTACCGTACTGGAACCCATGAGTCGGGGGTTCTCATTCCGTATATATCTCTTGTTTTTCAGATGGAGGTCTAGGTGCTCAGCAGTGAGTTGTGCTTCATTTGGGAGATGGCAAAGATCATTAGATTTCGGCTTTATTTTGTTTAGATTCTCTCCACTTTTGTTATGTTATATATTTGATCCTTTTGGAAACTTGCCTATAGAGGCCTTTATGTATTCTATTAGGAGAGATAAGAGATATTATTGTCGAACTGTCTTTATTCTGTACCCTACTCGACCTAAACTTTGCGGGTCGCAACTAGAGGTTATTTACTTATGTTATATATCTATACTTTGTCTTTATCTTATTCTTCTTTATGGCTTTACCCTTATATCACTTTCGATTTACCGTTATTATCATTAACTTATGTCTTGAGCATAAGGATCTGAATATTAGGGTGTTACATTATGATATCAGAGTAGTTCGTCCTCATGAATCTGAGGATGGACTTTTTATGCTTCAATGTATACTCTGAGTATGTTCTTATGCTATTTAGGGTATCTGATTGATACGTTTAGCATGAAGTTCATGAGCATACATTAGGGAAATTGAAGCACTTAACTTGAGATATTGAGACTGATCACCTTGATATTGCTTGTTTGGTGTGGACAGGACCAGAATAGCGTCTCATGGACATGAGCTAGGTACTCGGGGAGGAATTTCCAAGAACGAACCTGTGCAAGGATGCCAAAACAGGAATCTTGGTAGTGATATAAGTAAAATGAGTCGGTTTTGAATTGTTGGGTAAATTAGTTGAAAATGAATGGTTGATTGGATGATTGGTTTAATTATGTTTTAATTGATTGGATATTGATGATTGAAAGGAGAGGAGGCTTATAGATGGCATTGGCATATCTTGGATTTGAATTTGGAATGAAAGTTTGTGAATTTGTACAATTGTGTAGAAAATGAAAAAAATTAACTAATTACTAGGAAATTGATGTTATAGGTTTTGAATGATTAGGTAATGTGAGTATTGAGATTGAGGATTTAATGAGATTGTAATTGAGTCTTAATATGAGCTTAAGTGTTATTTAGGTTAAATTGAGAAAGCTTAGAAGTGAGCCTAGGTTTTGTGGTCCGATAAGGGGATATGATGTGAATGCATGATTGGCATTTGAATTTAGTTGTCATAAATGTATTTAGTGATATCTGTTATGTTAAATTATGGTTTAGTACTTAAGGAATGAGTGATTTTCTTCTTACTAGATAAAAATCAGAGTGACGTAGAAGAAGTTTGCAGGAGCATTAACATATGATAGTTGTGAATAGAAACTATAGAAGGTGACTAAAAATATCTTAGACTTAAGTACTTAGAGAGTTTAGTGGGTTGATTTTCAAGAAATTAAGTTTGATTGTGGCTGTAAGATTAGATTGATTCAGAAATAGTTGTGGAAATGAGTGTATGTGTGTGATTGGATTTGGGTGATAAGTGAGTGCAAGATGTTGTGTTTGATGGGTAATTATTATTGTAACACCCCACCATACAGAGTCTTATGCTTAAGTCATAATTCAGAGATGGCAAGGTGATGAGCGGATAATTTGTACGCTTTTTGGCATTATTTTTAGTATGTTTTAGTTAGTTTTTATTATATTTTTATTATTTTTTAGTTAAAATTCACTTTTCTGGACTTTACTATGAGTTTGTGTGTTTTTCTGTGATTTCAGGTATTTTCTGGATGAAATTGAGGGATCTGAGCAAAAATCTGATTCAGAGGCTGAAAAGGACTGCAGATGCTGTTGGATTCTAACCTCCCTGCACTCGAAGTAAATTTTCTGGAGCTACAGAAGCCCAATTGGCGCGCTCTCAACTGCGTTGGAAAGTACACATCCTGGGCTTTTCAGCAATGTATAATAGTCCATACTTTGCCCGAGATTTGATGGCCCAAACAGGCGTTCCAAGTCAGCTCAAGAATTCTGGCGTAAAACGCCGAAACTGGCACAAGAATGGGAGTTAAATGCCCAAACTGGAACAAAAGCTGGCGTTTAACTCCAAGAAGAGTCTCTACACGAAAATGCTTCAATGCTCAGCCCAAGCACACACCAAGTGGGCCCGGAAGTGGATTTTTATGTCATTTACTCATTTCTGTAAACCCTAGCTACTAGTTCTCTATAAGTAGGACCTTTTGCTATTGTATTTACATCTTTGGATCACTTTAGATCTTTTGATCATCTTTGGACGTCTAGTTCTTAGATTATTGGGGGCTGGCCTCTCGGCCATGCCTAGATCTTGTTCTTATGTATTTTCAACGGTGGAGTTTCTACACACCATAGATTAAGGTGTGGAGCTCTACTGTACCTCGAGTATTAATGCAATTACTATTGTTCTTCCATTCAATTCCGCTTGTTCTTGTTCTAAGATA
>NC_029773.3:70845765-70858858 GCF_000817695.3 Arachis duranensis | reverse complement strand
TCTGTGGTATTCTGAGTAGGATTCAAGGATTGAATGACTATGACGAGATTCAAACTCGCGATTGTGGGGCGTTAGTGACAGACGCAAAAGAATCACTGGATTCTATTCTGACATGATCGAGAACCGACAGCTGGATAGCCGTGCTGTGACAGAGCGCATTGAACATTTTCACTGAGAGGATGGGAGGTAGCCACTGACAACAGTGAAACCCTACAAAGGATTGGATGAAGACAGTAGGAAAGCAGAGAGACAGAAGGGACAAAGCATCTCCATACGCTTATCTGAAATTCTCACCAATGAATTGCATAAGTATCTCTATCTTTATTTTATGTTTTATTCATAAATCATTTATAACCATTTGAATCTACCTGACTGAGATTTACAAGATGACCATAGCTTGCTTCATACCAACGATCCCCGTGGGATCGACCCTTACTCGCGTGAGGTTTATTACTTGGACGACCCAGTGCACTTGCTGGTTAGTTGTGCGAAGTTGTGATAAAGAGTTGAGATTGCAATTGAGCGTACCATGTTGATGGTGCCATTGATGATCACAATTTCGTGCACCACAAGGTATTACGACATCTAAAATAAAAATTTAGTATGTATAATAGTATGAATGATTGATTATAACTAGGAGCCTTTGTAGAAGAAGGGGTAAACAAAAATCGCAACTCGAAAGCGCAACACTCCGATCGATAACGTAATGATCAAGGATAAACCAACGCAAGATTATATATATACAAAAGAGTGTCAAAAACAGGAATATCAAGACTCAAAATCCGGCTGCGAAGATAACCGGTCCGAGCATAGCAATATATACATAAGATAAAATAAGGAAAACCCCAAAGGAAACCCAAAGGGACACAAATACAGAAAACCTATTCTCCAAAATCTCCCATAAGAGGAGTCATCACAGTTTATATTATTTAATGGAGATAAAAGTATCTAATCAAAATATATAAACCAAAACAAAGTCCCCAAGAACAAAGGATCTTCGCTAAACCAGAAGTCTCCAGTAGGCCTCAGCGAGAAACCTCACGTCCTGCATCTGAAAACCACAAAATCCGTATGGGTGAGAACCAGAGGTCCCCAGCATGGTAACAGCTTCCACATATATAATACATAACAATAGAGGAAAGCCGAAGGCAATCCTAGAACTTCCTCCAGATAATTCAAAGCTTATAAACAAGCTAAACCATATGTGGCGACTGACTAAAGGTTCTTCAGTCTAACTAATACTTCCCTTTCCAATTCCTTCAGACCTCCCATCCATCAGCAGGAGTATAATGTAGTAAACACAATTATATCAAACAAGAAATATACAAATAGGAACAAATAAGACATTTAGACAATTAGCAAGTAATATGCAGTCAAATAGGCAATCTCAAACAATTCATATAGTATGCATATGATGAATTCCTGTCCTTAGTGGCTGATGATATCATCTGTCGGTTATAGAGCCAACCCGAAAAGTCCGGGTAGCTAACCATTGGACTGTCCCTCTGTCGCGCATCCCCAACTCGAGTTATACTCATCATAAACTTGATCATAATCATGATCTATATCCATCACCTTCACTGGTGAATATTTACGGGGGCGAGCTCATTCGGGGCTTTCACAGTGCCCGGCCACCCTTACAACACAGGGTCAACAGAGCTTCGAGTCTCAACCTGGAGCACGTGGTGGCTAGCCACTGCTTCCTTCCAGGGAAACTCTCATCTCCAACAGTGGAAGTGCAGCATTCACAATCCATTCAACAACATATATGTCTTTATACTTAGCCATAATCATGGCTCCGCCGTAACACGACAATAATCTAGCCATCCGGCTCACGGTTAAATTCATAACCAGCCATTCAGCTCACGGTTAAATCCATAACTAGCCATTTCATTAACAATCACGGCCCTTCGGCCCATGGCATAACAAGCACTTCCACCGCCATCCTCCGCCGCTCACATAATCATGCTTGATCCTCATTGATCATTCATTTTTCCCTTGCTTCACTCACAAGTTACCACATCCCCTATCCCCTTTACTCATTGCTAGGCATATCATAATAATTTAAGACATAAGTGGTGAGATCGGAGGCTTAGAAGTATGAGATTTGGCTTTTAAAACTCAAAAATCAACTTTGGGATGAAAACAGGGCCACGCGTACACGCACTCCACGCGCACGCGTGGATGGCCATAAAACTTCATCGACGCGTATACGTCATGCACACTAACACGTGGATTGGAAATTAGCCAATCGACGTGCACGCGTTAGCCACGCGTACGCGTGGGTACTCTCGTACCCTAGGCACAAATCTGGCACAGTTTTGGTACAACTTTCTGGAAAATGGCTGGCCATTGGGTGCAGCATATCGGCGCGCCCACACACACCACGCGCATGCGTGGATGGCTCTTTCTGAAAGAACGGCGCGTATGCGCCAAGTGCGCCTACGCGCGAGGGGTCGTTCTGCTAAAAAATTTCTAAGTTAAAAGCTGCAGAATTCACAGATTTAAACCCCAATTTTCCGACGGACATAACTTCCTCATTTTAAATTGTTTTTCACCCGTTCTTCAAACGGCATGGACATCCCGGATCAAATTTCATTTCTAAACAAATTTGGCACAAAACAGAGATCCGTAGTCTAAGTTATGTCCCGTCAAAGTATGCCCAAAAACCATGTTTTTCATACAAAACCATAACATGCCATTTTCAAAACAAGCCATTTTCAACTCTTTTCAAAATCAATCAAAACATGCTAATTTCATCCTTTTTATTTGAAATCAATCAAGATATATCAAATTCAACATCAAGCCTCCTCAACTCACACATTGACACTTTACCACAATTCACAAAAATTACTATCCCATCATTTTAACCCACTTCACCCAAGTGGCTTAAACCCAAACACATTGACATATCATATACTCTTCCTCATGCCAATTTTCAACAACACCAATTCCAATAAATCATCATTATACACAATTAATATCATGCTCACCATCAACATGGTTCAATCCACAATTCAACCATAACCAATCATCAAGCATATATCACAACATGCATGTTTCTCATACATCATACCATCAAGGCATCAATAATCATCATCACATATATGACCACATCATATATTTCAACCATCCAACAATATCAACAATTCAATGCCTATTTTAGGGCCTCTAGCCTAAGTATTTCCTACCACATTACATATTAGATACGGGAAACCGAAACCATACCTTAGCCGATTTCCCAAGCTCAACCGGAGTACTTCCAAACCACTTTTCCTCAAGCTCTCAAGGCCTCAACACCTCCAAGAACAGATTTTTCACCACCAAACCCTTTTCAAGCTTTTCAATATCACCAATCAAGCTCCAATATTCACATATACACAACCTAAGCCACAATCATCATACCTATACACAACATCTCAATACCCAAACATCATAGAACCACAAATTACACTAGGGTTGAGAATCTTACCACACCCAAGGTCCAAGGAGACAAGATTAACCTTTTTCTTCAAGAGAGTTGGGTCCTATAATATCAAAGAGCCTAAAATCTCAATATTTTTGCTCATAAAACTCGAAAACAAGGCTGGAATTTCGAAGAGCAAAACGTGGCTTACCTCAAGATTAGTTTTATGGGATTTGTAGAGCTCTCTACGGTGAACGCGTGGCCACAAACGGAGCGGCAATCGGAGCTCTAGATCAAAAGTTATGGTGGTTTGAAGATCAAGTGAGAGAAAGAACTTGAGAGAGTGTTCTTCCCTCCATGGCCTCCATTTCCAACGTGTGAGTGTGTTTAATGAGGAGAGAGAATGCTGAAAACTAGGGTTTTGGTTTAGTTATGTTGGGCCAAGGGCCCACTTTGGGTCCGGTTGGCCCGGTTTGGCCCGTTCGGTCCAATCTTGGTCCGAATTCTATAAAATTGGTACCGAAATTCTCGTCTCAACCTCCTCTATCACATTAAGCCATAAAAATCACATTTTGGGCTTTCTAGAATAAATTCTCATTTATGGGTTAATTAGCCGTTAATTAACCGGGTCTTACAATTATGATATTAGACCATGTTGATTTTGCTTTTACGGTAAAGATTGGGAATACATAGTTTTGTGTGACGAATCTGAGATGTTGAATTGAAATGCTAAGTTCGTGTTGCTATTTGATATAAAGGATAGAGTGAAGAGTGGTAAATTTTGACTTAAGAAGATTCCATTGATTTTGGTAAGAGTTTGAAGAGTTTTGAAGATTTTAAGTCATGATTTTGATTAAGAGTTATGAGAGGTTTTATAAATAGGAAGGTGAATGTGATATTTGATTTGTTATTAAGAAATATCTAACGGAAGTTAAGGGTGAGACAAGGGAATACGGCATAGACTTGAAATTCAATTTAAGTTTGTGAGTGGTGCAAGAGAATGAGGAAGATGATTAGGTATTTAATTTGATGTTAAATAGTAGGGTGAATAATGTGAGTTTGGTTGAGTTTAAGGAGACTTTTAACTAGTGGTTTAGCTAAGTTTTGTTTCTTTCTAAGAACCAATTTTTTAGGACAAAATTTCTAATAAGGTGGGTAGGATGTAAAACCCGGTCAAACCATCATTAACTAAGTAATTACTTAAATATGGGCAAAAACAGTTAAAAAATTTAGCAATCAGAATTTGATAATTTAAATATAATATTTGGACTCAGTGGATCTTTTTGAGTAAGAAAACATAGTTTTCTACGTAAAAATGTCCACTGGAAATCTGACCGGCAGTACCGGCTAAGATCTGTCCAGTATTGCAGCTGAAAAAATTAATTGCGAGTGAGAAAGATTAAAAAAGTTAAAATTTTAATTGAGATGATAAAAATAATTAAAGCGTGCATTAAAACGCTAATTTTAAAGGTTTTTGTTTAAAGGTGTGCTAAATCAAGTAAACAGGGCCAAAGTGGATCCAAGCCCACATATATAACATTACTAAACAGACTTTTAACCATCATACTCCCCCATTTATGAGAGAGATCCGAAAATAGAGAGGAGAGGGAAGAAGGGAAACCCTAGCCTCTTTGAAACTTCAAACCACTATAACTTTCTCTCCGGTACTCCGATTGACGAGCCGTTTATGGCCACGTATCGCTCTCCTCATCCTCTTCAATTCTATCTAGGTATTTTGGTGATTATTTCTAAGCTTTCTACCCAGTTTTCATTTTTCTCTTTAATTCACATTTTTGGTGAAGTGTATGTTGAGATATTATGATTTTGGTTATTTAGGGGTGTTCTAGTATGAGCTAATGGTGAGTTTCATTCCAAATTTTGTGGGTTAAAGTAAGGAACAATTTATGAGATTTTGTGAGCCCTAAGTTGATGTATGTATATAATGTGTGTATTAGAGTATTGGGTACACTATTGAAACTTGGAATTTGCTTGTGGAAAGGTTGGGTAGAGCTTGGAACTGAAACTTGGTGAGATTTCACAAGTTGAGAGCTTAAATTTGACTTTTAAGAGGTACGGTTTAAGTTTTATTTAAGTACCGTGTGGTGTAATGAGAATTCCTAGGCTAGATTCCCCTAGGATTAAGTTTGAATTATTGTTTTTGGATGAATTTGATATGTGTAAATGATATGTTGTGATAGTTGATGATTTGGATGAGAATAACGTGATGATGCATAGTTGATCTGTTATTGTAATTGGCATTGAGTAGTGAATTATGTAATTATGAGTTATATATGTATTGAATTGATGAATATTAGGCCAAAGGCCATATATTTCGGGCCAAAGGCCAGAAGAGATAAGAATGGTAAGTGGATGAACATATTGTGTGATTGATATTTGAAATTAATGGAATTTGATAATGATTGTGTGAAATGTTGGAATGATCTGATAGGATATTGGAAATTGAGGTTTGAGATGTGAAATGGATGAAATTTGAGTTGAAATAAGTAAATGAAGTAGGTTTGAATTTGGTTGAGTGTAAGAATGTGAAATGGATTGGTTTGTGGTAAAATTGTTGAATATAAATGATTTTGGGTTGTGAACAATTGGAAGGGTTGAAAAATATGTGTTTTTGGTAAAAACAGATTCTTGACCAATTTCGGCAGGACGTAACTTGGCCCTCGGAGTTGGAAAACTTTCAAGATTGAATTTTTATGAAAATTTATTTATCGATCTTTTCAACAGTTCAAGAATGGTTAAAAAAGGAATTTTGTAGACAAAGTTATGAAGTTTGAAAATTAGGTTGAAAAAACTAGTTTTTACAACATATCAGCTTTTTGCAATTATGGTATAGCTCGCATACGCGGAGGTGCACGTGACGCGGAACTTAGACGCTGCCCAGTAGTGCCGCATACGCGGAAGGATGCATGCGTACGCAAGAGGCCAAGATTTCAAGGTTCGAGTACGCAGATGCAAGTCACGCGACGCAAGCCAAGCTCGCTGTTTTCGATGCTCGCGTATGCGGAAGGAGGGTTGCATACGTGACATGCCCAATTTGCAACTCGTGCGTACCCTCAGATTCTGCAAAAATGTATTTTTATGCTTTTTCATTGCAAAAATTCTTTTAGAAGATGCACTTCTTTTCATTGTATGAAAATTTCTCTTTTTTCATGTATTGTTGATGATCATAATAATCTCTCTGTAATTCATTTCTTAGGTGGATTTAGATTAGAATAATGTATTGCATAATGGATAATAAATAGAGATATATGGAACGAAAGGGAGAGAGTAGGGCTATAGATATATCCATATAGAAATAGGATGGCATCTCTCCTTAATATGTTTAATGAGCTTTATAATTAAGTTGTATGATTTTTGTTTAAGTTGGATTGTGGAAGATGTATGATGATGCATTTGTTTCTTTACAGCAATGACAAATGAACAACTAATTAATAGAGGATATCAAATGATGGATGAAACAGACTAAACTTTTGATAGGGTAAAGAAGGTTATTATATATTTTTTGAAATATCCTTACAAAATTTCATTGTTGCTAGCTATTTATGTGTGTTCATTGCTAATAACAAATTGTTCAAGAGACGCTAAATATTGGAATAGAGACTGCAACAATTCTAAAGTTTCAGGTGTATAACTTATGTTGTTGCTTAACCTCTTTATTAATATACACATCAAATTAAATCTGTAATACCCTACCACACAAAGCTTTACACTTAGGATGTAAAACAGAGGTGGAGAGGCACTACAACCTCTAAAATAAAATATGTATATGTATAATAATTGAAAGAACATAGTATACTAGGAGCCTTGAAGGATGTGTAAAATAAAATCACAGAATTAAAAGCGCAACACTCAGAAAGAGAGTCAAGAGTACCAAATAACAAGCTCCTAACTCAGCCTGCGAAGCTAAGGCTGGTCGGAGAATATTTACATACATATATACATACCCCAAGATCCAAAACACATAATTAAAACCTTAGTTCTCCTTAAACCTCTAAGAGGTACAAAACAAAACAAGTTATTTGGAGAGTTATATACATATGACCATATATAATATATACATTACTCCCAAAATGTACTTCGCTGCAGAACTCCAGACGCCTATCGAGGTGCCTCTCGACCTGCATTTAAAAAACAACAATATTGTGTGGAATGAGAACTGGGGGTTCTCAGCATCGTAAAGGTGCCACGCACATAAGATATGAGGTCCTAGGAATGCCAAAGGCAATCCTAGAACACTGACACTCAGATTATAAACCTTAAAGAACTAAAATAGAAACCATGAATAAGGGTGGTTCTCTAAGGCTTTCTAAACTAAACTAATTCTCTGAACCTAACCAAAACTGAACTAGAATCCTAAATCTCTATGCCTTCCCTCCGTTTCTCCATCTCCGGTAAAGTTACAAAGACAAACAAGCAGACAATGGCAACCACAGGTAGAGTACAAGTAATACAGATAGCAAATATATCAATTAGCATGTTATAATCACTTAAGCAATCCCAATTAATGAAAAAAGAAGTAATTCAAACAATGTGCATATGATACATGCCTGTCCTACGGCTGATAATATCACCTGTCGGTTATATAGCCAACCCGACACGTCTTGGTAGCTAACCATGGACTAAAACACCCATGCAGAGCATGTGAGTTTGAGCTACAACCCCCTTGCTACTACCAGCTTAACCCAGAGCCAGTGGAATAACCACTCCCGCGGCTACTACCCAGGCGGGTGTTTAAAAGCTCAACCTGGAGCAAGTGAAATAACCACTATTGTTGCTACTACCCAGGTGTCACAATCGCTGATCTGGAGCAAGCGGGATGAACTGCCATCCTTGCTACTACCCAGGTATCTCAAGCATACATTCATTTATTCCAAATGAGTTCAATCATCAATCATCATATCATTATCACAAATGTTCATCATTACCATAATACTTTCACACTTCTCAATCATGAATCATCATAATTTCAAGCTTTCTTCTCTTGCAAGTTACCACCTATTCCTAGCACCATTTTACTACTAGGCATACTACTAAGATCTAGGGTTAAAAGAGTAAAAATAGAGGTTCAGAGGTTGAAATTTTGAGCTTTAAAACACAAAAATTCATTTTTGCTGCACACGCGTACATGTGGATGCGTGTTTGGACTAAGTTGCGTACGCATAGCCCTTCTCGTGTACGCATGGGAACCAGACAGGATTGACTGGATGCGTATGAGGAATTTCGCATACGCAAAAATCCCGGGTCACGTGTACCTGTGGGCGTACGTTTTATCAAAAATTTTGACTAAGTCTAAAACCTGCAGAATTTCAATTTTGAATCCAAACTTTCGACGCGCATAACTTTCTCGTTTTAAATCATTTTTCTTCTGTCCTTCGAACGACGTAAACTTCACGGATCTAATTTTCATATAAAATAAGTTTGAAATCATTTGGGGGTCCGGAAGCCGAATTATGACTCGCCGAAGTTTAGCCAAAAACTAACTTTACACAAAACCTCAAAACCTCAATTTTCATTAAAAACCAAATTCAAATACAACTTCCTAAACATATGTACAGCACAAAATAACCCATATCACACTAATGAGATACCATATCTTCCCATCACTCACCATACCTTATTTTCATAAACCTTATGCATAAACTTCACAAATTTTCCAACAATCATCAACATACAATCATATATATACACCTCATGATCACCATTTCATCAATCATTACCATACCCTTATTCCTCATTCCATTTCTCAGATAATCAATTAAACACCATCACATGCTCAAAACATATTATTATTTACTATCACAAGCACTAAGCATTTAACACACTTAATCTTTTCACCCTATCCTATGGTTATCTAGCCTAAGTTTTCACAAGACATTATATATTAAATATGAGAAATCTAAACTATACCTTGGCTAATTTCTACGTATTATCCAAGACAACCCACTTAGACAAAAAGACAAGTCCTCCACACCAAAATTTAGCTCTAACACCAACCAAGTTCCCAATCAAGCTTCTAATGGCTCCAAGGACTCCATATCATACATACATACACACCTTACCCAAGTATCAAATAAGAAAGAGTGAGAATTTTTCTTAAGCTAATTACCCAATTTAAGCATCGGGCTTTGTAGAGCTCGTCATTACAAACACGTGACCACAAACGGAGCGGCGATCGGAGCTCCGAATTAGAAGATATGGCAAGTTGAATGAAGAACAAGGGTTTGAAGTCAATCTTCTCCTTCCCCACTTGCATGCTCAGCGTGCTTCTCTTTGAGAAGAAGAAGAATGAGCTGAAGCTCATGTGTTTTAATGAGATGGGTTGGGCCTTGGGCCCAATACAGGTTCGGTTCGACCGGTTCAGCCCGTTCGGCCCAATCTTGGGCTAAATTTTTTAAAATTAGTGTCAAAATTTTTATTTTAATTAGTTTTATCTTATTAAAATATAAAATTCACATTTTTAATTTATTTTATAAAAATTAATTTATTAATTAATTATTTGCTAATTTTTTGGGGTTTACTAAATACTGTAATGTCTCCTTAATAGACAGAACAAATGAGCAAAGTCATTGACGAGTTGGATTCTATTCATTTCTCAATGAAGAGAGCCTCTAAATTGGCCAAGCAACTTGGTAGGTGGGTCAATTTCTGAAAATTCAACCTTTTTTTTTCACCCACAATAGTATATGAATCATTCATTGACTAATCCTTTTGTTTGTTATATTTTTCTTGGCAATATATTGCTACTGACAAGCGTATTATGATGCTACTTCTCCTTATTGTCATCATAGTGATAGCTACCATTATTGTAAAGGTAAGAGTCTATTTACTTATTCAAATGATATATATTCCTTTGAATTCATCTGATTTACTTGCTTAGTAGAAAGTGCTATATATTGTATAATTTTTTTCAATTTTTTGCTTTTTTATATGCCAATTGACTTTTACACCAAAACAAAATCCAAATACTGATGAAGGTAACTTGGCTATATGTTAAAATAGCTAATACAAAGTTGAATTTGATTAAATTTGATTAATATTCAGAAAATTTGTGCATGTGCAGCATTGCTCTTGGTTAAAAAATAGTTAGTATCAACATCATTTTTATTAAAGCATTATGCATATTACATGGTTGGTTTGAATTTGATTAAGACGACATTTAACATTGCAAAATCTATGACTTATAATAATAGCATTTTGTGTAAAAACATTTGGAATATACATGCAAGTATTACTGCTACCTTTCCATCGCATAATTTGCCTCTTTCTCATTTATTAATTGAGCAACTCATAGAGTCTTTGTGAATTGTGCAAGATTCCACAAGCCAATGTTAGACTGGTTTGTAAAACAATATCTTATTTTTGCATTTATTTATTTGCTTATTTTGGAATAAATCTTGAATTTGGTCCAATTTTTTTTAATATTAATTGGTTTTTAAAATATTAATGACATTAAATAATTCTTTAAATTTTATACTATTTTGATGATAATTTAAAACAGATAATTTGGTGGCCTTTCATGATTGAATTACTAATCTGAAAATCAGGTATCAAAATGCCAAATGATATTAGGGTAATTAGACTTTTTTTTTATCTTCTTTGGTTGATTAGATAATACTTATTTAGTGAAATGACAAGCTTGGTAATTAATCAATTTGTTAGAAAGGACAGACTTAGGTTTTGATGGTTGTAAAATAATAGTTAGTTACTTCAAAATCTCCTTTTAGCTTTGTATAGAGACACCAGTACATAGAGAATATATCAATTTTAAAATTTAAGAATGATAGAGTGTGTCGAGTGATGTTGGAGGATGCACTACATGCTTATGTTCTTTTGGATAATGCTTCAATTTGGATTTTCTCCAACAAAAATAGGTTAGGTTTTATTATGTGGAGAGTTAGAATTAGGTTTTCTAATTGAAATTAATTTATGACATGAACTCTTTCAGTACTATATTAGCATATTCTAAAATTGCTTTGAAAATGTTATTATCCTTATGCCTTTTGTCCGTAGATTCAATTTTGCATTGAGTATTGATTTATTGTGAATCTTTTTCATATGTGAATCTTCTAATTGTATGAAGAAGAAGTCAAGATTATCAGGTTGAATTTTCTTTTATGGGTTCTGTAGGTTTTGTTGGGGTTTCAATTACGCTCCTTCACGTTATATTAAAATTAGCTATGGTTGTTGAAATTCATTAAGAATGTATTTGGTACTAATTTTTTATTGAAACCCAATTTTTTTTGTTTAATTCATTGTCTCTTCAATCCTTGGCGCTCTTTTCAGACCTTGGTGGCTGCTCCGTGTGTGCTGGGTGCATGTGATTAGAGGCAGTTTTGGTTCAGGTTTAGAATTGATCCTTTGCATTTATACTTCAAGATATGGATACTTTTAGCTACTTCTTCTAATTATAAAGTCTGATTACTATTTATTTATCTGAGTGTATTTTACTTTTCTGTGATTGTCATTAATGAAAGGGTGACAAAGAAATTTTTTTTAGATAATATACTAAATTATTGTAAAATCTTTTGTCTTAAGTATTACAGAATAAAATTAAGCCTTTGATGATAAAGTGAGACTTATTCTATTATATGAAAACTCTTTAACAGATTATGCTAAAGAAAAGAAAAAGTAAAGTGGCTTTTTCTTTATAACAATTTTATGTTAGTGGTTGACATTTTTGGCATCTATGGTTATTTCTTTTTGTTTATGAGGCTTACTTTCTTTTCTTTATTTTTTGATTTATTTATTAATTTCATTTTTCTCTATTCTGTTTTTCTCTGACTCTATGACTATGTAAGTCTCTGGCCTTTGGTCCTCCCTTCTACTATTGAACAATTTGAAGCTAATCCTTTGGCGATTTAGCTTTTGAGACAGCTTCCTTATATACATGTTAGTCAAATCAGTTAACTCAACCTAAGTAATAAAATAGTAGATTCTGTTTCTGTTTTAACTTTTTATATTGGTACTTTCTTCCAATTTCAATTGAGCTTCATGACGATTGGATTTTTGATGGTTTAGAATTTCACAAATGAATTCTCGTTGCAAGTATAGTTTCTAAACCAATCACTAATCCTTTCATACAAAAGATTGTTTGTCACAAGTAACAAACCCCTAAAATTAATAACCGAAGTATTGAAACCTCGGGTCGTTCTCCCTAGGATTTACAATAAAGTGTCTTGTTATTGGTTGTGAGTTATATTTGGGGTTTTTAAGATTATAGACAAGAATTATAAATGGCAAGGGAAATAACCTAACAACTAATAAAGCTCTTGGCAAGATATGAGAACTAGAAGTCCTATCCTAGTTATCCTCCTTAATTGTGATAACAAATTATCCATTACTCCCACTTAGTTAACCTCTAACCATGGAGGAAAGTCAAGTGGATGAATCAATTTGATTCCTCAAGTCCTAATCAACTCCTAAAGGAAAGACTAGCTTTAGAGGTATTCAAATCAATTAGCAACTTCTAATTATCAATCAACAAAAGGGATTAGATAACTCAAGAGTCACTAATTACTCTACCTAGGCCAAGAGGAACAAAACCTACACTAAAATCCAACGAAGCATTTCATCAAACACTTGGAAGGCACAAAAGAAAAGCAAAGCAAATTAACAACAAGAAGAGAATCTAACAACAATTAAAAGAAACACAATTATTATGAATTACCT
>NC_029773.3:70843394-70845377 GCF_000817695.3 Arachis duranensis | reverse complement strand
AGCATGTTTTTACACTTAAGCACAAATATGGGAGAGATAACAAAACCATGCTAATTCATAGGCTAAATGTGACAAAAGGTTATCAAAACACTCTAAACTTAATACAAAACAACCCGTCAATTTGGGGTTTGTCAACCTCCCCACACTTAAACCTTAGCATGTTCTCATGCTAAAATAAGAAGGAACTAAGGGTTATGACATTTATTAAATGCAACTAAACTATATGAGTCCTATCTAAATGCAACTACCTAAGGCAAATGCAAATGCTTAATTCAAACAAATCGATTCCCAAGAGCATGTGTAAGTACAAGAGCTAGGCAATAGGAATTAAGTCCAAACCACAATTGTATTGAATTATCAAAAAAAATAGTTCAAACTTGCAAGAATATAGATAATATAGGTGAACACATGTGATTGGACTTTTGAACCCTCACCGGATATGTGTATCCGCTCTATTCACTCAAGTGTTTAAGGGTCAATTCACTCAATTCTCTTCTAATCAAGCTTTCCAAAATTTGATTTTTTTTTCTAACAATCAACATTTATTCAATGCATGCATACATTCATCATGAGGTCTTTCATTTAGGTTGTAATGGGGTTAAGGTCAAGGTAGGATCATTTATGGTTAAGTGGACTAAGATTTGGATCTTTGATTAGCATAGACTTCCCCACCTAACTCTATAATGACCTGTACAAGTTCAAACTATTCTAACTACCCATTCTTCACTTTTTCTTACATATTCATGCATCCTTATTTGATTCATAACGTTTTTGATTCATGACACCTATGCATTGATTCCTTTTTTTTTATTGACTTCGCTTTGGGGCATTTTGTCCCCTCTTTATTATTTTTTTCTTCTTTTTCCATATACAATTTTTTTTCTTTTCTTTTCTTTTGTTTTTCTCATTTTCACTTTTATTTCTCTTCTTTTTTTTTCTTTTTATTTCTTTTTTCTTTTGTCAAACTACATACAAGAACATCAATGCATAAGGTCTATTCATTTGATCAATACATGAGTATGTACCCAATTCTTAATGAAAGTGTACTACCCCTTTTATCCCATCCAATGTTCCCAAGCCTCACCAACTTTGAATAATAAACACTCTCACTAGCCTAGGCTAATCAAAGATCCAAACAAGGACTTTTATTGGTTTTCCGCCATGTTTTCCGCCTTGTGCTTGTAATGTGCTAAATTGAGAATAAGTTGGTTAAGCATAGGCTCAAAATTGGCTAACAATGGAGAGTAAAAGGTTGGCTGTTTGGGTAAGTGGCTAAGGAAGTAATGGCCTCAATCATATAAATGCATAAATACAAGAAATAAATGGATATATAGAATCAAGCAAATCAAGGATTACAATCATAGAAAGAGAACAATTTCACACAAGAATGGAAAATAGGTGGTTATAAAATGTAACCATATCAATAGGCTCAAGTCTCACAAGCTTGTGTTCTCAATTCAATACATGCTTCACAAAGTATGTAATTCAAGCAAGTTTCACCAAAAATTTTCTTTCAATCAATTGGGTTCAATGCCCTATATTTAAACTTCTTGGAAAATTTCAATGTTTGACTAGGCATTGTTGTGATTGAAAAATTCAAAAATTTTCTTAGTTCACCCTTTCCTTTTTCGTTTAAAACCAATTTAAAACCAATTTCTTATGCGAAAAGGGTGACTAAATATTTGCAATCCAAAGTATGATTTCTAATCACAACTACAAACTAAAAGACAAAGATAAACAAAATGTATAAAGAAGAATCCAACTAAAAATACGAAATCTATCATCAAAAGCATCTAAAAATATCCAAAAGCATCAAAATATCTAAAATCCAAAATAAGCAATAAAAGTATCCATGCATCAAAATATATACAAAAATGTGCAAAATAGGATAACTAGGCTGAAAAGTTCACCGGTTCCCAAATAATGCTACCGGTGCCCTCCCCACACTTAAAACCAAGCATCGTCCTCGATGCTAAACCGGAG
>NC_029773.3:70842694-70843058 GCF_000817695.3 Arachis duranensis | reverse complement strand
CAATCAGCAAAAGCATCTCCATAGGAATCTCAGAGAAGTGGGTGGTGGGTAGGACATAGCAAGCGAATATCATCTGCCAAGTCTTGGCCTCATGAGTCAGATGAGTAAATAGCATCCCTTTCGGCTTAATATTACTCGCATCCATAACCCATGTGGCATCTGGCAACCCAATAACACTCCTGAGTGCCTCATAATCAAAAGTCATGCTGTGTATGGCTAACTCAGCCTGCTGATGGGCACACAGCTCATCCGGGACATGCCGGTACTGTAGCGCCTCCTCAACCGCAGTCTCAGTAATCATAATCTCTCTACCCCTCACCTGAACCGAATCCAATGTCGGACGGAAGAAGTTGCAGTAAAATTC
>NC_029773.3:70837873-70842263 GCF_000817695.3 Arachis duranensis | reverse complement strand
GTATATAAGACATTTAGCATGTAACAAAGAAGGCATGTTCAGGATACAATTATCAAAGAATAATCATGATGTTGCAATGAATATGCAAAAGTGAACAAGTAAACCAAGAAAGCAAGCTTCATTAAAAGTCAACAACTCATATTCAAAAGGCAATAATATCATCATATTTTGGAAAGAATTGTTAAAGTGGGTTAAAGGTGAGTGGAAGTTAGATGGTTAAAGAAATTAGCGAGTTAGAAAAGTGGATTAGTGATATGATGATATTTATGTGTAATGAAAAGAAAAGATATGGTTCATGTTCATAATGATTGTGCAAATCCGGGAAGTCAAAAGGAAATAGAAAGTTGCCCAAATTTGAAATAAAGCGCAAAATGAAACTAATTTTCTTGAAAATCGGGCAGCATTCCGGCTTAAAATTGGACGTTCCCGGATAGCAAATTATCATAATTAGCATAGAAAAAAACATCAATTAGGCAAAGTGACAGTGGTATAGCATTCAGGCAACATGAAATGCACAAAAACAGTCCAAAATCAGCATACAACATCCAAAGAGGCAGACGGCAATTAAGCACGAACGGAGCACTTATCAGGCCTAGAATCCTCTATCCAGCCCTAGCTACCTAACAGCAAGTATATCTATCTAACCTAACATACAAAATTCTAAGTCTAACTA
This sequence comes from Arachis duranensis, assembly GCF_000817695.3. Lineage (NCBI taxonomy): Eukaryota > Viridiplantae > Streptophyta > Magnoliopsida > Fabales > Fabaceae > Arachis > Arachis duranensis. Next base: position 70,841,590 of record NC_029773.3, on the reverse strand, counting down.
GCTAACATGCAATTACAGTAATTAATCAAGACGAACAGTAAAAAGGAAAAAAAAAAGAAAAAAATACAAAAACGGAGCAGGAACCTGGGAGCAGAGAAGAACTAAGAATGGAAAGGAAACTGGGGGGGAATAGTGCCGGGAGCTGCGCCGCCGTGAACGGTGGCGGTTATGGCAGAATGGAGGCGGCGGAAAGTGCTGCCGGTGCTGTGGCTCTGCTAGAAGAATGAGAAGCCGAGGGGAGAGGAGAATGGGACGGTGATGATGAAAGAGGAGAATGGGAGAGGAGTGAGCGGGAAGGGGAGAGAGGGGTTGGTCGCGGTGATGTGGGCGAGAGGAGTGAGAGGGAGAGAGAGAACGGGTGGTGGTGAGAGGGGAAAGAGGAATGATGGCCGAAGGTGGTGATGGAGGTAGGGTGTGCGGCAGCGGCCGGTGCTGCTGCTGCGACGGCGGTTGGGGAAGAGAGGAGGAAGAAGAAGATAGAGGTTGGGGGAAAAAGGGCGCTGCGGCGCAACGGAGAAGGAGAAGTGCGCGACTGCGCAGAGTGCGTCGCGCATTAGGTTATCCCTATTTTTGAATCGGCGCGTGCGCGCCACTTGTGCGTCCGCGTCGATTGATGAAACTTGGGACCTACGCGTGCGCGTACAACACGCTTGAACGTGGATGAGCACCTTAGGAAGGGACGCGTGCGCGTACAGTGCGCGCACGCGTGCAAGGAGTTAGGCTAGGGGCTTAGGGTTGGCCCAACTCAGGCCTAAATCTCTGGAGAATGGCCTGGAAGTCGCGCAATCAGATCGGCGCGCACGCGGCATGTACGCGTCTGCGCGCAGTGAGAAAAATTGGGAGGCCCACGCGTGAGCGTGCAGTGCGCTCTAGCGTGGATGGCATAACAGGTAAGGCGCGTGCGCGTACAGTGCGCGCACGCGTACATTAGATTGGGCCTGAGGCTTAGGAGGGGCTTGGGGCACGCCCAACTCTCGGGTCTGTGGCTTAGAGTGGTGGCAGCACGCATGGGCGCGCGCGCGGCAAGTGCGCGTCCGCGTACATTGTCAAGTTCTGAATTGGCGCGTTAGCGTGATGCGTGCGCTCGCGCAGATCGAGTTGGGCCTGGGGCCTAAAGCTAGCCCAGAAATGGCTCAACTCTCTGGGGTGTGGCTCAATCAATTACAGCAGCAAATCGGTGCGGACGTGGCAGGTGCGCGTCCGCGCGAACATCCACGTTCCCATAAACGGCGCGCACGCACGTTGTACGCGTCCGCGTGGGTCGTGTTGGGCTCAAGGCATAATGTTCGCCCATGAGAGGCATAATGGTCCCCCTTTTTTTTTTTTCAGAAAACAAATTGCTGGATGCTCCCCTTAGGCTTCATAACTCTTATTCACTCAACCATCATACAATTCATAAAGGTGCAATTTTGGTATAATTCATCTACTACTAAACACAACATGCATGTGACTAAGCTACAATTAAGTTGTACAGACAATTTTGTATGAAACATCTACCTACAATGGTAACTCAAATCACTTATTAAGTAAATGTAAAAGATTGGAAAGAGTTTACCATGGTGGGGTGTCTCCCACCTAGCACTTTTAGTTTAAGTCCTTAAGTTGGACATTTTGAGATGCTTGTTGTCATGGTGGCTTATGTTTGTATTCATCCTTGAATCTCCAAGGATCTTTGCTCCTCAATTGGTTGACAGAATTTCCAACCATTTTTATTAGGCTTGGGCAAAGTTCTACCCAAAATACGAGTTCCCATATTTGGTCTTCACATAGCGAACCGGGATCCCATATCTTATTTTCGCATCCATCCGTTAGTTGAGTTCCATGATTTTGTCGGATGGGTGGTTGACATACATGTGGTGGACACACAGAATTCTCTTTACTCCACCAATACTTCCTTCTAGATCCATACAAGGTGATCTTTGTCCCAACATCATCCCTATACCTTGAGGCCTTGACCTTAATGAGCTTAACTCCTACTTTCCAACCACTACACAACTCATTCTTACTTTTAATTCCACAAAGAGTTCTAAGTTGACCATCATTTTTAATCAAACCATATTCAAGTGAGAAATTAAGGCTTAGGGATAAGAGTTTTACCCACTTGAATGTTGCGTTGGATGGTGACTTGGGAAGGGAGACCTCCCCACACTTAGACAATGCAAGGTCCACTTCCTTGTGCTCTTCTTTGATTGTTTCCACCTCTTCACAAGCTTCTTCAATTTCAACCTCATCCCCTTTGTTACGTGGCTTGGTGTTGTCTTCAAGAACTTCATCTTGCCCAATGGGAGGTGATTCAACTTTGGAGAGAAATTCATTGATGAATAAATCCATTTCTTGATCAACCTCTTCATATTCTTCAATTTCTACATATACCATGCCAACGTTCTCTCCTTGGTAGATCTCTTTGTCATTGCTTACCAAGGGTATGGGAGGTTGTGCACACTCTTCTATAATTTCAACTTCATGTCCAATGGGAGAGGATTCCATTGTAGAGAGGAATTCATCCATGATTGAATCCATTTCTTGATAAGTCTCTTCCAAATTTCCAACGATGATGTGCCTTGAAGGTTGCGCACCCTCCTCAACATCAATATCAAACTTCTTGAAAGAGGGTTCCATGATGCTACATTCCCATGGACTTTCAACATCTCCTAAATCTTCAACCATTTCTTCCTTTTCTTCAATGACCATAGGCTCCTCCAATTGCTCTAATACAAAATAGCATCTCTCATCCCCCACCGGAGTTTTCAATCTCTCCTTCATGCTTTGTTCTTCTTTTGACTTTTCACATGGAATCATGGAGGTACCTTGAGTGTTCAAACATCGGTAGGCTAAGGTGGACACTACCTTGGTCAAGTTGGTCACAAACTCAAGTGTATCCCGCTTCATGGCCTCTTGTCCTTGAAGTAACAAAGTGAGAGAATCGTCTATTGGGGCTTGTGGTGGGTAGGAAGGTTCATCATTTTGGAGAGAGGGTTCATAATAGGAAGGTGGTTCTTCTTGGTAAGGTTGTGGAGATTGTGTGCATTGAGGTGGTTCTTGGTAGTGATCTTGATAGGGTTGTGGTGGTGCTGAGGGTTCTTGCTCATAATGGTCATAAGAATATGGTAGGGATGGTTGGTTGTATGGTGAATATGGATCATAGGAAGGTGCTTGATGTGGAAAGGCTTGTGAGTATGGTTGAGGTTCATGTTGAGGATGAGATTCATAGGCATATGATGGTGGTGTTGATTGTCATAAAAGGAGTCACCATAACCATTGAATTGACATGCATTAGGATGAGAATTATACCTATAAGTGTCCGGAAGTTGATGCCAATAGGAGTGATCAATTCCTTGAGGCTCCTCCCATCTTGGAGTGTTCCATCCTTGGTACATGTTAGCATTAAAGTCCACATTTCCTATAACACAATTAGAACCAAACTCAAAGCCAAGGTGAGAATTCATAGTGAGAGAACAAAATAAAACTAACAAAAATTAAGAAACAACCAAAAGATAAACCTATTCACAATATTCACATATGTACAATAACCAATAACATAACACCATTGCAAGTCCCCGGCAATGGCGCCATTTTGACGATTGGATTTTTGATGGTTTAGAATTTCACAAATGAATTCTCGTTGCAAGTATAGTTTCTAAACCAATCACTAATCCTTTCACACAAAAGATTGTTTGTCACAAGTAACAAACCCCTAAAATTAATAACCGAAGTATT
>NC_029773.3:70832842-70836126 GCF_000817695.3 Arachis duranensis | reverse complement strand
ACATAACTAGAAAGAGAGAGATGAGAAGATTGAGAATTGATAAAGGTAGATTGAATCAAAGTATGAATTAACCCTAGATCTAAGAAGAGAGGTTAACCTAAACCTAATCCTAATTCTAATTCTAATTCTAGAGAGAAGTGAGAATTTCTCTCTCTAAAAACTAAAACTAAAAACTAAAAACTAGTGAGTGTGTGTCAATGTGTGAATGAATGTCCATCCACCTTCAATCCTTGGCTCTTATATGCATTTTGGCGCCAAAGTTGGTTGCTGAAAACCTTCCAAAATCGCCAGGCACGTGTTACATTAATGAGGTCATGTGCCACCATCGGCGCGTGAGCGCACGGTACGCGTGCGCGTCCTTGTCCTGTTTCGCAATGTGCGCGCGAGCGCCTTGTGCGCGTGCGCGTGCATGGCCTGGATCAATTCTTTGGCTTTTTGTGCTTCTCTCCACTTGTATGCTTCCTTCCTTGCTTCCTTTGATCCATGCCTAGCCTATTTCAACCTGAGATTACTAGCAAACACATCAAGGCATCTTATGGAATCAAAGAGAAACTAGAATTCATCAAAAATAAGGTTCAAAAAGCATGTTTTTACACTTAAGCACGAATATGGAAGAGATGACAAAACCATGCTAATTCATAGGCTAAATGTGACAAAAGGTTATCAAGACACTCTAAATTTAATACAAAACAAACCGTCAAATTGGGGTTTGTCACTTCACTGAAAATGTTTGAACCATTAAATATTTATTCATCTCTGCTGAGTATAAATTTTAGCCTTATTTTTCACATGTCCCATTTTATGTTGCTTAAAGAATTTGACGGTGTTCTATAATTCAAACTAGTAAAATTGGGTATTGCATCCAATCATGACATGTTTCCTTTCATATTGGTAGGAAGGCAACTTCTACGAGATCCAAACATTGATAAAGGTAACTTGGTCGCATGTTAAAATAGCTAATACAAAGTTGAGTTTGTTTAAATTTGATTAACGTTCAATTGGATATGGTTGCAGTCATGAATTATGACATTCATTTTTATTCTAAGGAGCAAAAATACAGGTAGAGATTTTAACTGAATATATTTGTGAATAGAACTCAAGAAATCAAAATGTGGGACTCTATTCCTACAAAGAACTAAAACTTTTCTCTTGACTATTTTAGTCTAGACAATAAAATTAGATAGGGTGGTTTGGTTCTGTCTATAATTAAAGCTAATCTGCTATTATACACTACTAGCATTCTATCCACTTGGATTTGTTTATAAATAGATTTAGTTCCCCTTGGTTTAATCACAATTGTTTGTATTTAGGGAGTTGTCAATCTAGAAGCAATTCAAATAATGAATTCTCTAAGTTCAAAAGTACCTATTGACACTCATCATAGTTTTTAAAAGTCCCCATAGAGGCGGAAGGTACTTTTTTTGGATTAAGTTCCCTTTTTTATTTTTCCATTAGACATTTTTATCATTTTAACTGTCATTACTAATGTTATTGTCTTTCTTTTTATGAAGATGATTATTATTAGTTTCACAGGAATTTTACCATGATATTAGTATTTATTATACTATGATTTATGTATGACTCTAAAGGTTATTGTTATTCTGATCAGGCACAGAAAACATAATCCTCTCTTTTGAGAATATTGAGTTAATTCATGAAAACACAGGAAGACGATTCACAGTGAGAGGTAGGAGTTGAAGCACTATGATCAACCCTCACCTTAACAAGAGCTAAACGTCAAGCTATTGACGTTAAAGAAGCACTTGTTGGGAGGCAATCCAACTCTCAGTATACTTTGATTTTGTGTTCAGTGTGATTTTTATTTATTTATGATTTTTATTCATATCAAAGTTTCATGTTCTATAAACATATAATTATCCACTACAAGAAGGACGGATAATAGCAGCGAAAAATTAGCAGCTATTTTTGAAACCGTCGCAAAAACGACAGACTCGCGATAGTTATGAACTGTGGTTTGGCCGCCGCTGCAAAGCTACTCAGGATAACAGCGGTTTAGTTTAAATAGCTGCACATCAATCACTTTGGGTATTATTATTATTATTATTATTATTATTATTATTATTATTATTATTATTATTATTATTATTATTATTAAAACACTAACGCGTTATACACTACTCTTTAGAAAACACTCACCGCGCTCCAATCCCTCTTCTCCATCATCATACACTCCCCACTAGCCCTAACTCTCAACCTTAATTCCTATAGCCCTCTAGCCGTTGAAGCCCTCGCCTCTTGCAGCTCTCTCCATCGAAGGTATGCTCATTTCCTTGCATCGCCAGAAGGTCGTTTCAGAGATGTTGGTCGCATCGCCGTCTATGCCCTTGTCGTCAAGCTTGGACCTATCCTTGTCGTCAAGCTTGGACCTATCCTCGTCGTCGTCGGTTCGTAGCTGTTGCTCGCCCGTCTTCTCTTCTCCTGTGAGTACTCATTCTTACTTCTTCAGTTGTGTTTTTCTAATTTGTGTAATTATTGTTGTATAGATTGTGACTTTTGACATAATTGTATGGATTCTGAGTTAATTCTAATGGATATTGAATTCTGAGTTAATTTTATGGCTATTGGATTGAAATTGGGATTTTCTTCTATACTAATTTTTCAGGTTTTTGTTATTTCAAGTTCATTAATTGGTTTTTGAGTGATAATTGTTTGTCCTTTATTATAGTCATAGATTAACATCAAGCTTCACGTTGCATATGCAGCGGAGATCTCCACTCGATTCATGTTCTCTCTCTTTATTCGACATCAGTTCTCAACTACTCTGCCTCCTCATTGAGATCCGCCGTCATATTCTCTCCAACAATGCCGACACTAATCTCAGAGAAGTTTCTTATTATTTGAGTGCACAACTAGACAATGTTAATTTGGGAGGTTAACCCCAACCCGTTCTCTCCCTTCCTGATTGAAACATGATGAATAACTTCCAAGGGTTTTCTGCTTTTCCCCTGCATTCAAAATTGCATCTTTCTCATCTTATCGAGTTTTGGCGTTGCTCAATCTCCTTGCTTCGCCATGTATGTGTATCCTCTCTCACTACCAGTTCAGTCCACCTCTACATGCGAATCCCGCAAACAAATCTCCATTCAATTCGGCACCCACGTACTACCCTTTGATCATTCTGGTTGCGACCTAAGTTTCTGAGATCGAGAGAGAAAGCGCGTCTTCCTTCAACACATCTCCTCCGCCAACAACGTCGTTGCTCTCTCTGTTAGCAAGCTATCAATTTTTGCACTCTCTTCTTCTTTCCACTAATTTTCAATTCC
>NC_029773.3:70830680-70832831 GCF_000817695.3 Arachis duranensis | reverse complement strand
CCCTTTCTATTCATTTATTTATTTTTTTATTCTGATATTCTAATTGATTTACTCTTTGATATAACAATATTTAATGAGTTTTCGTTTCTCTTAATATAATCGTTTCAAATTCTCAAGCACTCCAGGTGTTTGATGAAATACTTATTAGTTTTTTTTCTCACTAAATGCAGTAATTGATGTTGATTTAGAAAAAGATTATTAATTTGTGAGGGAGGACCAAAATATGAGTGAGGATGATAATAATGATTCCTCAAACATGGTGGTTCTATCTTTTTAGTGTTTGGAATTCCCTTATTTTTATGCATTTTATGAGCTTTAGATTTTATCTTATTTAACTGAGAGCTTAATAACCATGTTGTCAATATATTTTTCTTGAAATCTCTGTAGGCAATCATATATTTGGAATTGGCTTCTGTTAAAACTATTAAATATAGTTGCTAGCTACTAGTCATTTTATCTAGGTTTAGGGAAGATAGGGCTTTGATAGTTGATCCCCTAATCAGTTATGGCAAGGTACTATATTCTTGGCTTGACAGCAGTAATGAAGATATTGACAAAATTTGGTTATGTTTAGGTGATCATGGGGTGAATGTAATCAAGTGACTGACAAATTTGGTTATGTCTAGGAAATCATGGGTAAATGCAATCAAGAGATTGACTCCTTGATCTAGCTCTGATGTTTAAGTGAGTACCTAGAATAAGAAGTCTCAGAAAAAGAGTGTGCATGTTCATGTATGTTTGTGTGAGAGAGTGACAAAACGAGCTTATATTCATTTCTTAGATGCCCTTCTCTTTGATGATATTAAAGCTCCCTATATAATGGGGATCTAGTGTACCACTTTAATCTTATGTATTTAGGGAATAGAATCATTGAGCACATTCTTCAACGTTCTCCTAAATTTATTCTAATTTCTAAGCAAGATAAATATTTAAAGACATTAATATCTTGAGAGCATTTAAAAAGAAAAACAATTAAATAATTTTCTTGTTCAGAAATTAAGAGGATGATTAGGATGAGGTTACAGGAGATACATGATTGTTGATTGTTGTTTTAATAAAATGAAATACTACCAAACAAAAAGTGGTACTTATTTTCTAATTTTTATCATGCAGAATTCTATTTACTATATAAGGTATATTTTTTCAAATAAAAATATAGTGTTAAAATAATTTTAAATACTGTATTGCAAGCTTATAGAAATTAATATTCACTTGTAAAAATAAAAATTGTTTTAAGAATGAGCCCAGCATGAGATTACTGCTGTTTTCTCTGATATTTGCCAAAATTTTATGTTATTTTCGTTTCTTTAACTTCCTGTTAAATGTTATGGCTTAGAGTTTAGGTGAGGCCTGAAAAATTGATGAAGCATTTCAACTGCTTGAATCAGTGGAAAATGGTAATCCCTTGGGAAGTCCAGAGTTGTCAACTCCATTGATTTTGGGTTTGCTAATGCCTTAATTCAAGCAGGTGAGTCAGACTATTTGATCTTATATTTAACATAGTTAAACTGATTTTCACAACTTATGATAAGTTTAGCATTAGGTCAGGACAGCTTGTCAGTGGTATTAATTCAATTCTATTTAGGTTTAGTACCTGCTAGAATTGTTTATTAAGTAACTACATATCAATTTCTGTAGTTTGCTGATGAGCGGATAATTTGTACGTTTTTTGGCATTGTTTTTAGTATGTTTTTAGTATGATATAGTTAGTTTTTAGTATATTTTTATTAGTTTTTAGTTAAAATTCACTTTTCTGGACTTTACTATGAGTTTGTGTGTTTTTCTGTGATTTCAGGTATTTTCTGGCTGAAATTGAGGGACCTGAGCAAAAATCTGATCCAGAGACTAAAAAGGACTGCAGATGCTGTTGGATTCTGACCTCCCTGCACTCGAAGCGGATTTTCTGGAGCTACAGAGGCCCAATTGGCGCGCTCTCAACGGCGTTGGAAAGTAGACATCCTGGGCTTTCCAGCAATATATGATAGTCCATACTTTGCCCAAGATTTGATGGCCCAAACCGGCGTTCAAAGTCACCCTCAGAAATCCCAGCGTTAAACGCTGGAACTGGCACCAAAATGGGAGTTAAACACCCAAACTGGCATAAAAGCTGGCGTTTAACGCCAAGAAGAGTCTCTACACGAAAATACTTCA
>NC_029773.3:70828137-70828616 GCF_000817695.3 Arachis duranensis | reverse complement strand
GGCCCAATTGGCGCGCTCTCAACGGCGTTGGAAAGTAGACATCCTGGGCTTTCCAGCAATATATGATAGTCCATACTTTGCCCAAGATTTGATGGCCCAAACCGGCGTTCAAAGTCGCCCTCAGAATTCCCAGCGTTAAACGCCGGAACTGGCACAAGAATGGGAGTTAAACGCCCAAACTGGCACCAAAGCTGGCGTTTAACTCCAAGAGGAGTCTCTACACGAAAATGCTTCATTTCTCTGCCCAAGCACACACCAAGTGGGCCCGGAAGTGGATTTTTATGTCATTTACTCATCTCTGTAAACCCTAGGCTACTAGTTCTCTATATATAGGACCTTTTACTATTGTATTTTCATCTTTGGATCATTTTAAGAGCTTTTGATCATGTTTTTATGATTGAACCCTCTTTGGGAGGCTGGCCATTCGGCCATGCCTAGACCTTGTTCTTATGTATTTTCAACGGTGGAGTTTCTACACA
>NC_029773.3:70826273-70827864 GCF_000817695.3 Arachis duranensis | reverse complement strand
GGGGCGTTAGTGACAGATGCAAAAGAATCACTGGATTCTATTCCGACATGATTGAGAACCGACAGATGGATAGCCGTGCCGTGACAGGGTGCGTTGAACATTTCCACTGAGAGGATGGGAGGTAGCCACTGACAACGGTGAAACCCTTGCTTAAGCTTGCCATGGAAAGGAGTAGGAAGGATTGGATGAAGACAGTAGGAAAGCAGAGAGACGGAAGGGACAAGCATATTCATACGCTTATCTGAAATTCCTACCAATGAATTACATAAGTATCTCTATCTTTATCTTTATGTTTTATTCGTTTATCACCATACCCATTTGAGTTTGCCTGACTGAGATTTACAAGGTGACCATAGCTTGTTTCATACCAACAATCTCTGTGGGATCGACCCTTACTCGCGTAAGGTTTATTACTTGGACGACTCAGTACACTTGCTGGTTAGTTGTGCGAAGTTGTAGTGATCACAATTTCGCGCACCAAGTTTTTGGCGCCGTTGCCGGGGATTGTTCGAGTATGGACAACTGACGGTTCATCTTGTTACTTAGATTAGGTATTTTTCTTCAGAGTTCTTAAGAATGAATTCTAGTGTTTTAAGGTGATGTTCTTATCATCACCAAGGCTGATTGATTTTCATCAATTTAGCTCTTGAATGCAATGTCCTGCTGAAGCTTGGCTGACCATGTCTAATTCCTTTAGACTGAAGCTTTAGACTAACATTGCATGATTCCTGGAATTCTCATTAAGAATTTTGATACCTTTATTTTCTTTTTCCACTTAAATTAAGAATTTTGATATCTTTATTTTCTTTTTCCACTTAATTTTCGAAAAAAAAGCACAAAAAAATTACAAAATCATAAAACCCAAAAATTTCTTGTTTGAGTCTAGTGTCTCATATTAAGTTTGGTGTCAATTGCATGTTTCTGTCCTTCTTGCATTCATGCATGTGTCTTAGTAATCTTCAAGTTGTTCTTGATGATTTCATTGCTCTGATCTTTGAATTCTATTGACTTGAGTGTTTTGTTTTTCATATGCATTCTCATGTTGTTAGTATACAAACTGCTAAGTTTGGTGTCTTGCATGCATTGTTATTTGATTTTAGTTGCATTTTGATTATTTCTCATTATCAAAAATTCAAAAATATTTTTAATTTGTGTCTTTTCAAGTTAATAATACAGAGAATTGAAGATTCAGAACATACAGCAGAGGAATTGCACAGAAAAAGCTGGGTCAATCATGAAGCTAAATGACAAGTTATTTGGAAATGAGACTTGGGAGGATGAATCCCCTTTGCTCACCAAAGAACTGGATGCCTTGTATAGGTAGAAACTGCCTCAAAAGAGACAGGATCCTGGGAAGTTTTCAATACCTTGTACCATAGGCACCATGACCTTCAAGAAGGCCTTGTGTGACTTAGGGTCAAGTGTAAATCTCATACCTCTCTCTGTAATGGAGAAGCTAGGGATCTTTGAGGTGCAAGCTGTAAAAATCTCACTAGAGATGGCAGACAACTCAAGAAAATAAGCCTATGGACTTGTAGAGGATGTTCTGGTAAAAGTTGAAGACCATTACATCCCTGCTGATTTCATAGTC
>NC_029773.3:70820102-70820728 GCF_000817695.3 Arachis duranensis | reverse complement strand
GACTGGCGTTAAACGCCAGAAAAGGGCAAGAAGCTGGCGTTAAACGCCAGAAATGGGCACCATCCCGGCGTTTAACGCCAGGATTGGCACAAAACGCAATTTTGCTTGCCATTTGGTGCAGGGATGACTTTTCCTTGACACCTCAGGATCTGTGGACCCTACAGGATCCCCACCTACCCTACCACACTCTCTCTCTTCTTCACCCATTCACCAATCACCTCAATCAAATCCCATCTTTCTCTTCATCACTCACATCCATCCTTCATAAAACCCCACCTACCTCACCATTCAAATTCAAACCACTTTACCTCCCAAACCCACCCATACATGACCGAACCCTACCCTTCCCCCACTCCTATATAAACCCTCCTTCACTCCTTCATTTTCACACAACATACACACCACTTCTACCCCTTTTTGGCCAAACACAAAGCCATTCCCTTCTCCCTCATTTCTTCTTCTTCTACTCTCTTCTTTCTTCTTTTGCTCGAGGACGAGCAAACCTTTTAAGTTTGGTGTGGTAAAAGCATTGCTTTTTGTTTTTCCATAACCATTTATGGCATCCAAGGCCGGAGAAACCTCTAGAAAGAGGAAAGGGAAGGCAAAAGCTTCCACCTCCGAGTCAT
>NC_029773.3:70818709-70818920 GCF_000817695.3 Arachis duranensis | reverse complement strand
AATTTGTTGTTCATGAATGTTGGCTCTTGAAGGAATGATGAAAAAGGAGACATGTTACTGAGGATCTGAAAAATCATAAAAATGATTCTTGAAGCAAGAAAAAGCAGTGAATACAAAAAAAAAATTTTCGGAAAAAAAAAGAGAGAAAAAGAAAGAAAAAGAAAGAAATAAAGTTGTGATCCAAGGCAAAAAGAGTGTGCTTAAGAACCCT
>NC_029773.3:70818009-70818626 GCF_000817695.3 Arachis duranensis | reverse complement strand
GAAAAGGTTCACCCAGTTATGTGTCTGTGGCATGTATGTATCCGGTGGTAATACTGGAAGACAGAGTGCTTTGGGCCACGGCCAAGACTCAATAAGTAGCTGTGTTCAAGAATCATCATACTTAACTAGGAGAATCAATGACACTATCTGGATTCTGAGTTCCTAAAGAAACCAATCATTCTGAATTTCAAATGATGGAGTGGGATGCCAAAACTGTTCAGAGGCAAAAAGCTAAAAGCCCCGCTCATCTAATTAATACTGATCTTCATAGATGTTTTTGGAATTCATTGCATATTCTCTTCTTTTTTATCTTATTTGATTTTCAGTTGCTTGAGGACAAGCAACCATTTAAGTTTGGTGTTGTGATGAGCGGATAATTTATACGCTTTTTGGCATTGTTTTTAGTATATTTTTAGTATGTTCTAGTTAGTTTTTAGTATATTTTTATTAGTTTTTAGATAAAATTCACTTTTCTAGACTTTACTATGAGTTTGTGTGTTTTTCTGTGATTTCAGGTATTTTCTGGCTGAAATTGAGGGACCTGAGCAAAAATCTGATCCAGAGACTAAAAAGGACTGCAGATGCTGTTGGATTCTGACCTCCCTGCACTCGAAGTG
>NC_029773.3:70809506-70816383 GCF_000817695.3 Arachis duranensis | reverse complement strand
GATAGCCGTGCCGTGACAGGGTGCGTTGAACATTTCCACTGAGAGGATGGGAGGTAGCCACTGACAACGGTGAAACCCTTGCTTAAGCTTGCCATGGAAAGGAGTAGGAAGGATTGGATGAAGACAGTAGGAAAGCAGAGAGACGGAAGGGACAAGCATCTTCATACGCTTATCTGAAATTCCTACCAATGAATTACATAAGTATCTCTATCTTTATCTTTATGTTTTATTCGTTTATCACCATACCCATTTGAGTTTGCCTGACTGAGATTTACAAGGTGACCATAGCTTGTTTCATACCAACAATCTCTGTGGGATCGACCCTTACTCGCGTAAGGTTTATTACTTGGACGACCCAGTACACTTGCTGGTTAGTTGTGCGAAGTTGTAGTGATCACAATTTCGCGCACCATTTGCCATTGCATTTTATGTTGTATTTAGTTTGGGGAAATTTTTATCTTTAAGATATATACATTTGTCTCATTATATGTAAGACCCGATTAATTAACGGCTAATTAACCTATAAATGAGAATTTACTCTAGAAAGCCAAGAATGTGATTTTTATGGCTTAATATGATAGAGGAGATTGAGACGAGAATTTTGGTACCAATTTTATAGAAATCGGACCAAGATTGGACTGAACGGGCCAAACCGGGCCAATTGGACCCAAAGTGGGCCCTTGGCCCAATTAAACTAAACTAAAACCCTAGTTTTCAGCACTCTCTCTCCTCATTAGACACACACACACACGCTGAAATGGTGGAGGGGAAGGGAAGAACACACTCTCAAGTTCTCTCCCTTGGTTGATCTTCAAACCACCATAACTTTTGATCTAGAGCTCCGATTGTCGCACCGTTTGTGGCCACGTGATTACTACGGAGAGCTCTACCAAAACCATACAATCAATCTTGAGGTAAGCCACGTTTTTTTCTTCGAATTTCCAGCTTTGATTTCGAGTTTCATTAGCAAAACTATTGAGATTTTGGGCTCTTTGATGTTATAGGATCCAACTCTCTTGAAGGAGGAGGTTAATCTTGTCTCCTTGGACCTTGGGTGTGGTAAGATTCTCAATCCTAATATAATTTGTTATTCTATGATGTTTGGGTATTGAGGTGTTGTGTATGGGTATGATGATTGTGGCTTAGGTTGTGTATGTGTGAATATTGGAGCTTGATTGGTGACTTTGAAAAGCTTGAAAAGGGATTTGGTGGTGAAAAATCTGTTCTTGAAAGTGTTGAGGCCTTGAGAGCTTGAGGAAAAGTGGTTTGGAAGTACTCCAGTTGAGCTTGGGAAATCGGCTAAGGTATGGTCTCGGTTTCCCGTATCTAATATGTAATGTGGTAGGAAATACTTAGGCTAGAGGCCCTAAGATAGGCATTAAATTGTTGGTGTTATTGAATGGTTGATATATATGATGTGGTCATATATGTGATGATGATTATTGATGCCTTGATAGTAAGATGTATGAGAAATATGCATGTTGTGATATATGCTTGATTATTGATTAAGGTTGAATTGTGAGTGAAACCATGTTGATGGTGATTATGATATTGATTACGTATAATGATAGTTTATTGGAAATGGTGTTGTTGAAAATTGGCATGAGGGAGAGTATATGATATGTCAATGTGTTTGAGTTTGAGCCACTTGGGTGAAGTGAGTTAAAATGATGGGATGGTGATTTTGTGAATTATGATAAAGTGTCAATGTGTGAGTTGAGGAGGCTTGATGTTGACTTTGATATGTTTTAATTGATTTCAAAGAAAAGGGATGAAATTGGCATGTTTTGATTGATTTTGAAAAGAGTTAAAATTAACTTGTTTTGAAAATGACACTTTATGGTTTTGTATGAAAACATGGTTTTTTGGGCATACTTTGACGGAACATAACTTGGGCTACAGATCTTCGTTTTATCCTGATTCTGTTTAGAAATGAAATTGGATCTGGGATGTCCATGCCGTTCGAAGAACGGGCGAAAGATGATTTAAAATGAGAAAGTTATGTCCGTCGGAAGATTGGGGGTTGAATCTATGAATTTTGCAGCTTTTAACTTAGAAAAATTTTAGCAGAATTCCCCGCGCGCGTAGGCGCACTTGGCGCGTATGCGCCGTTCTCCTCGAAAGCGCCATCCACGCGTGTGCGTGGTGTGTGCGGGCGCGCCGATGCGCTGCACCCAATGCCCAGCTATTTTTCCGAAAGTTATGCCAGGATTGTGCCAGTTTTGTGCCTGGGGCGCAAGAGCACCCACTCGTACGCGTGACTGACGCTTGCGCGTCGTTGGCTATTTTTCAATCCGTGCATCCGCGTGAAGGGCACATACGCGCCGATGAGTTTTGTGGCGATCCACGCGTGCGCGTAAAGATGCGTGCGCGTGGATCTGTTTTCATCCCAAAGTTGATTTTTGAGTTTTAAAAGCCAAATTTCATACTTCTAAGCCTTCGATCTCACCACTTATGTCTTAAATCATTATGATATGCCTAGCTATGAGAAAGGGAGCTAGTGAATGTGGTAACTTGCGAGTGAAGCAAGGGAAAAATGAATTATCAATGAGGATCAAAGATGATTATGTGAGATGCGAAGGATGGCAGTGGGAGTGCTTGTTATGCCATGGGCCAAAGGGCCGTAATTGTTAATGAATTGGCTGGTTATGGATTTAACCGTGAGCCGGATGGCTAGATTATTGCCGTGTTACGGCGGAGCCATGATTATGGCTAAGTATAAATGCATATATGCTGTTGAATGAATTGTGAATGTTGAACTTCCACTGTTGGAGCTGAGAGTTTCCCTGGGAGGAAGCAGTGGCTAGCCACCACGTGCTCCAGGTTGAGACTCGAAGCTCTTTTGACCCTATGTCGTAAGGGTGGCCGGGCACTGTGAAAGCCCCGGATGAGCTCGCCGCCGTAAATATTCACCAGTGAGGGTGATGGATATGGATCATGATTATGATCAAGTTTATGATGAGTATAACTCGAGTTGGAGATGCGTGACAGAGGGACAGTCCAATGGTTAGCTACCATGACTTGTCGGGTTGGCTCTATAACCGATAAATGATATCATCAGCCATTTGGGATACGCATTCATCATATGCATACTATGTGAATTGATTGAGATTGCCTATTTGACTGCATATTACTTGCTATTTGTCTAAATGCCTTACTTGTTCCTATTTGTATATCTCTTGTCTGATATAACTGTGTTTGCTATATTATACTCCTACTGGTGGTTGGGAGATCTGAAGGAATTGGAAAGGGAAGTATTAGTTAGACTGAAGGATCTTTAGTCAGATGCCCTTTATGGTTTAGCTTGTTTATAAGCTTTGAATTATCTGGAGGAAGTTCTAGGATTGCCTTCAGCTTTTCTCTATTATTATGTATTATATATGTGGAAGCTGTTACCATGCTGGGGACCTCTGGTTCTCACCCATGCGAATTTTGTGGTTTTCAGATGCTGGACGTGAGGTTTCTCGCTGAGGCATACTGGAGACTTCTGGATTAGCGAAGATCCTTTGTTCTCGGGACTCTGTTTTGGTTTATATGTTTTGCTTAGATACTTTTATCTCCATTAAATAATACAAACTGTGGTGACTCCTCTTATAGGAGATTTTGGAGAATAGGTTCTCAGTTTTGTGTTCCTTTGGATTTTCCTTGGGGTTTCCTATTTTATTTACTTGTATATATATATATATATGTTGCTATGCTCGGACCGGTTATCTTCGCAATCGGCTTTTGAGTTTTGATATTCCCATTTTTGACACTCTTTTGTATATATATAATCTCGCACTGGTCTATCCTTGTTCGTTACATTATCGATCGGAGTGTTGCGCTTTTTGAGTTACGATTTTTGTTTACCCCTTTTTCTTAAAAAGGCTCCTAGTTATAATCATTTTTCATAATACTATTTGTACTAAATTTTTATTTTAAAGGTCGTAATACCTTGCCATCTCTGAATTATGACTTAAGCATAAGACTCTGTGTGGTAGTGTGTTACATTATGGTATCAGAGCAGTTCGTTCCTGTAGAGCCTGAGGGATGGACTGACTATGCTTCTGTACATTCTTTGTATGTGTATTATGTGCTATTAATATATCTGCTTGATATAATTGGCATAAACGTTCATGAGCATGCATTTGGGACTTTGAAGCACTAGACTTCCGATATTGAGACTGATCAACTTAATATCGATTGTTTGGTGTGTATAGGGACCAGATGGCACCTCGTGGATGCGATAGAGGCCGTGGAAGAGGTCGTACTAATGCTCGTGCGCTAGAGATTAACTCTAATAATCCGATGAACTTTATGACGGCATTGGAGAATATGGCTGCTATTATGCAAGCCACTGTTGAGGCTCTTGGTCAACTGATGAACAACCATGGTAATGATGGAGGTGGAGTTCAGGGCCCGATGACATTGGCAAACTTTTTGAAGGTTAATCCACCTAAGTTCAAGGGATCTACTAGCCCGACTGAGGCCGATACATGGTTTCAGGCTATGGAGCGAGCACTACAAGCATAGGTGGTACCTGAAGGATAGCGTGTTGAATTTGCTACTTATTTGCTCACTGGTGAAGCGTCGCATTGGTGGCAAGGTATCCGACGTCTTCTGCAGCAAGGTGATGACTATATCACCTGGAATGTCTTCCAAGAGGAGTTCTATAAGAAGTACTTTCCGACTTCTGCTAGGACGGCTAAGGAACTTAAGTTACTGCAGCTGAAGCAGGGTACCATGTCCGTATCTGAATATACTGACAAGTTTGAAGAGCTGTTTAGGTTATCTCGTATGTGTCAAGGGACTCCGGTGGAATATGAGGAATGGAAATGTGTTAAGTATGAAGGAGGACTCTGGAGCGACATCTTCAGCTCAGTGGGACCAATGGAGATCAGAACTTTCTCCGAATTGGTAAACAAGTGTAGAGTTGCGGAAGAGTGTGTGAAGAAGGCAGCTGCTGAGAGAGGGAGTCTCAAAGGTTCATTTCCACAGAACCGAGGGAAGAGCTTTGCACCTAGAGGTCCGCCTTTCAAGAGGGAAAGTTCTTTCAGGAGACCCAACAACAAAAATTCCCAAGGAAAAAGGTATGGGAAACAGCCTCAGAATGAGCAAGCTTGTACTAGGTGTGGGAGTCACCATCCGGGAGCCCCGTGCAAGGCCAGATGGGGCTTGTGCTACAATTGTGGAAAGGCGGGGCATAAAGCCGCCAGCTATCCGGAGAAGCAGAAACAAGGTGCTGGGAAAGCACAACAGACTGGTCGAGTGTTCACCACCTCAGCTATAGGTGCCGAGGGATCCGAGACACTCATTCGAGGTAACTGTGAAATGGCTGGTCAAACTTTAAATGCTTTATTTGATTCGGGAGCATCGCATTCATTTATTGCATTTGAGAAAGCCCATGAGTTAGGATTGAAGATTGTAACCTTAGGTTATGACCTAAAAGTGTATAATGCTACCCATGAAGCCATGGTAACTAGGCTAGGATGCTCGAAAGTTTCCTTTAGGTACAAGCAGCGTGATTTTGTTCATAATTTAGTCTGCTTGCCGATGATCGGTCTTGATCTTATCTTGGGTTTGAACTGGTTATCTGAGAACCATGTCCTGCTTGATTATTCTATAAAGTCGGTGTACTTTATGCCGGAGGATACAGAAGGGCCAGTCGTGGTGAATAATTATTACTTGAATTCGATGATGGTGAACTGTTCCGGAACCGAATGTCAGGGTATCCTGTTGTTAACCGCGGGTGTTTCGGGTGATGATCAAAGGTTGGAACAGATTCTGGTTGTATGTGAGTTTTCGGAAGTGTTTCCCGATGATATTGATGAGTTTTCACCTAACCGAGAGGTTGAGTTTGCTATTGAATTGGTGCCTGGGGCGGGACCAATCTCAAGTGCTCCTTATAGGATGTCACTATTGGAGATGGACGAGCTAAAGTGTCAGTTAAAGGATTTGTTGGGTAAGAATTTTATCCGACCAAGTGTCTCTCCGTGGGGTGCGCCAGTGCTACTGGTAAAGAAGAAAGATGGGAGTATGCGGCTCTATGTGTTTTACAGGCAGCTGAACAAGGTCACAATAAAGAATAAGTACCCGTTGCTGAGAATTGATGATCTCATGGATCAGTTACAAGGAGTTGGGTTTTTTTCCAAGATCGATTTGCGATCCGGTTATCACCAGATAAGGGTGAGGGGTGAGGATATCCCTAAGACTGCTTTCAGGACTCGTTATGGTCATTACGAGTACAATGTGATGTCTTTTGGGTTGACGAACGCTCCTGCAGTGTTTATGGATTACATGAATAGAGTGTTCCGTCTGTTTCTGGATAAATTCGTTGTTGTCTACATTGACGACATACTAATTTACTCTAAGACTGAAAAAGAGCATGCGAAACACTTGAGGACCGTGTTGTAGATTCTAAAGGAGAAGAAACTCTATGCGAAACTGGTGCACGAAATTGTGATCAATACTTTTCACAATTCAAATAATCCCCGGTAATGAATCCAAAAACTTGGTGTTCAATACCATGGCATAAACACAACTTCGCACAACTAACCAGCAAGTGTACTGGGTCGTCCAAGTAATAAACCTTACGCGAGTAAGGGTCGATCCCACAGAGATTGTTGGTATGAAGCAAGCTATGGTCACCTTGTAAATCTTAGTCAGGCAAACTCAAATGGGTATGGTGATAAACGCATATAACATAAAGATAAAGATAGAGATACTTATGTAATTCATTAGTAGGAATTTCAGATAAGCGTATGAAGATGCTTTCCCTTCCGTCTCTCTGCTTTCCTACTGTCTTCATCCAATCCTTCTTACTCCTTTCCATGGCAAGCTTAAGCAAGGGTTTCACCGTTGTCAATGGCTACCTCCCATCCTCTCAGTGAAAATGTTC
>NC_029773.3:70809249-70809332 GCF_000817695.3 Arachis duranensis | reverse complement strand
TTAAATCTTGGGCAAAGTATGAACTATTATATATTGCTGGAAAGCCCAGGATGTCTACTTTCCAACGCCGTTGAGAGCGCGCC
>NC_029773.3:70804171-70808905 GCF_000817695.3 Arachis duranensis | reverse complement strand
AAACTGTCTAAGTGTGAGTTTTGGAAGAGTGAAGTGAAATTTTTGGGTCACATGGTGAGTAAGAAGGGAATAGCCGTAGATCCAGCTAAGGTGGAGGCTGTGATAGATTAGAAGCTACCAACCACCGTAACAGAGATAAGGAGTTTTCTGGGCTTAGCGAGCTATTACCAAAGGTTTATCAAGGGCTTTGCACAGATAGCTTTGCCAATGACAAAGTTAACCCGCAAAGACACTCTGTTTGTCTGGACTCATGAGTGCGAGGAGAGCTTTCAGGCATTAAAGAAAAAGTTGACCACTGCACCTGTGTTAGTGTTACCTGAGCCGAACGAGCCATTTGAGGTGTACTGTGATGCCTCATTAAAGGGTCTAGGGTGCGTGCTGATGCAGTATCATAATGTGGTAGCGTATGCCTCACGGCAGTTGAGATCGCATGAGGTTAATTATCCTACGCACGATTTGGAGCTTGCTGCGGTCGTGTTTGCGCTAAAGCTGTGGAGGCATTACCTCTATGGGGTTAAGTTCCAAGTTTTCTCTGATCATAAGAGATTGAAGTACCTCTTTGATCAGAAAGAGCTTAATATGAGGCAGAGGAGGTAGATGGAATTATTGAAGGACTATAACTTTGAGTTGAATTACCATCCAGGAAAGGCGAATGTAGTGGCGGATGCATTAAGTCGGAAGTCGTTATATGCGGCTTGGATGATGCTTCAAGAGGAGAAGTTGCTCAAGGGATTCAAGAGTCTGAAAATTGGGGCTCAAGAAGTATCCGGAACTTTGTGTTTGAGCCGATTAGAAATCTCAAGTGACTTTAAGTCCGAAATCTTAAAGGCTCATCAAAATGATGAAGCGTTATGGAAGGTGTTACCGGCTATTGAGTAAGGAAAACAGTGGAGAGTGTCAAAAGAAAAAGATGGGTTATGGAGATTCAAGGGTAGGATCATTGTGCCGGATGTTGGCATTTTGAGGCAAGATATCTTAAAGGAGGCACACAAAAGCGGATTCTCCATTCACCCAGGAAGTACTAAGATGTACCATGATTTAAAGGCGATGTTTTGGTGGCCGGGTATGAAGAATGATGTGGCGAAATATGTTTCAAAGTGCTTAACTTGTCGAAAGGTAAAGATTGAACATCAAAGACCTTCCGGGATGTTGCAACCTTTAGAGGTTCCGCAATGGAAGTGGGAAAGTATTGCAATGGACTTTGTGTCGAGATTGCCAAGGACTAGGGCTGGTTTTGATGCTATCTAGGTGATTGTGGACCGACTGACGAAGTCAGCTCACTTTTTACCCATTCGGATGACTTACACCCTTGAGGAGCTAGCACGGTTATACAAAAAGGAGATTGTGAGACATCATGGTGTACCTGCTACTATAATCTCTGATAGAGATCCTCATTTCACTTCGAGGTTCTGGGTTGCATCTCAAAAAGATTTTGGAACCCAATTAAGCTTGAGTACGGCTTACCATCCTCAAACAGATGGTCAATCCGAGAAGACAATCCAAACACTAGAGGATATGTTGAGAGCTTGTGTTTTGGACCAACCGGCGAGTTGGGATCGGTATATGCCGTTAGTGGAGTTTGCATACAATAATAGTTACCATGCGAGCATCGGAATGGCTCCGTATGAGGCCTTGTATGGGAGGAAATGTCAATCTTCACTATGTTGGTATGAAGCTGGAGAGAAAGGCTTGTTGGGGCCGGAGATGATAGCTGAGACCACTGAACAAGTCAAGAAAATCCGAGATAGGATGCTTACGGCGCAGAGTCGCCAGAAGAGTTACGCCGATCAGAGGCAGAAACCCTTAGAATTTGAGGAAGGAGATCATGTTTTCCTTAAGGTTACTCCAACTACAGGAGTAGGTAGGGCGATTAAGGCAAAGAAGTTAAATCCTAGATACATTGGTCCATTTCAGATCCTGGAGAGGATTGGACTGGTGGCGTATCGGATGGCTCTACCACCGCATCTTTCGAACCTGCACGACGTGTTTTACGTGTCACAGCTTCGGAAGTACACTCCTGATGCTAGCCATGTGTTGGAACTTGAATCGGTTCATTTAAGAGAAGATTTGACGCTTCCAGTGGCTCTAGTTAGAATTGATGATACTAATATCAAACAGTTGCGTGGAAAAGAGGTTTCATTAGTCAAAGTGGCTTGGAGTCGAGGAGGTGTTGAGGAACACACTTGGGAACTTGAATCAGATATGCGAACGGATTATCCGCACTTATTCTCAGGTAATTGAATTTGAATTTTGTGGGCAAAATTCCCAATTAGGTGGGTAGAATGTAAGACCCGGTTAATTAACGACTAATTAACCTATAAATGAGAATTTATTCTAGAAAGCCAAGGATGTGATTTTTATGGCTTAATATGATAGAGGAGATTGAGATGAGAATTTCGGTACCAATTTTATAGAAATCGGACTAAGATTGGACCGAACGGACCAAACCGGGCCAACCGAACCTAAAGTGGGCCCTTGATCCAACTAAACTAAACCAAAATCCTAGTTTTCAGCACTCTCTCTCCTCATTAGACACACACACACGCTGAAATGGTGGAGGGGAAGGGAAGAACACACTCTCAAGTTCTCTCCCTTGGTTGATCTTCAAACCACCATAACTTTTGATCTAGAGCTCTGATTGTCGCACCGTTTGTGGCCATGCATTCACCGCGGAGAGCTCTACAAAACCCATACAATCAATCTTGAGGTAAGCCAAGTTTTACTCTTCAAATTTCCAGCTTTGATTTCGAGTTTCATGAGCAAAAATGTTGAGATTTTGGGCTCTTTGATGTTATAGGACCAAACTCTCTTGAAGGAGAAGGTTAATCTTGTCTCCTTGGACCTTGGGTGTGATAAGATTCTCAATCCTAGTATAATTTTTTGTTCTATGATGTTTGGGTATTGAGGTGTTGTGTATGCGTATGAGGATTGTGGCTTAGGTTGTGTATGTGTGAATATTGGAGCTTGATTGGTGACTTTGAAAAGTTTGAAAAGGGATTTGGAGGTGAAAAATCTGTTCTTGAAAGTGTTGATGCCTTGAGAGCTTGAGGAAAAGTGGTTTGGAAGTGCTCCGGTTGAGCTTGGAAAATCGGCTAAGATATGGTCTCGGTTTCCTGTATCTAATATGTAATGTGGTAGCAAATACTTAGGCTAGAGGCCCTAAGATAGGCATTGAATTGTTGGTGTTGTTGAATGGTTGATATATATGATGTGGTCATATATGTGATGATGATTATTGATGCCTTGATGGTATGATGTATGAGAAATATGCATGTTGTGATATATGCTTGATGATTGATTAAGGTTGAATTGTGAGTGAAACCATGTTGATAGTGATTATGATATTGATTACGTATAATGATGGTTGATTGGAAATGGTGTTGTTGAAAATTGGCATGAGGGAGAGTATATGATATGTCAATGTGTTTGAGTTTGAGCCACTTGGGTGAAGTGAGTTAAAATGATGGGATGGTGATTTTGTGAATTGTGGTAAAGTGTCAATGTGTGAGTTGAGGAGGTTTGATGTTGACTTTGATATGTTTTAATTGATTTCAAAGAAAAGGGATGAAATTGGCATGTTTTGATTGATTTTGAAAAGAGTTAAAATTGACTTGTTTTGAAAATGGCACTTTATGGTTTTGTATGAAACATGGTTTTTTGGGCATACTTTGACGGGACATAACTTGGGCTACGGATCTTCGTTTTGTGCCAATTCTATTTAGAAATAAAATTGGATCCGGGATGTCCATGCCGTTCGAAGAACGGGCTAAAGACGATTTAAAATGAGAAAGTTATGTCCGTCGAAAGATTGGGGATTGAATCTATGAATTCTGCAGCTTTTAACTTAGAAAAATTTTAGCAGAATTCCCGCCGCACGTAGGCGCACTTAGCGCGTATGCGCTGTTCTTCTCGAAAGTGCCATCCACGCGTGTGCGTGGTGTGTGCGGGCGCGCTGATGCGCTGCACTCAATGCCCAGCTATTTTCTCGAAAGTTATGCCAAGATTGTGCCAGTTTTGTGCCTGGGGTGCAAGAGCACCCACGCGTACCCATGGTTGACGCGTGCACGTCGTTGGCTATTTTTCAATCCGTGCGTCCGCGTGAAGAGCGCATACACGCCGATGAGTTTTGTGGCCATCCACGCGTGCTTGTGGAGTACGCGTGAGCGTGGATTTGTTTTCTTCCCAAAGTTGATTTTTGAGTTTTAAAAACTGGTGGACGAAATTGTGATCACTTGTATGTATTTATAAAAGATGTATACTCTGAGGGCATTGTTTATTTTCACAACTCCGTTCAACTAACCAGCAAGTGTACTGGGTCGTCCAAGTAATAACCTTACGTGAGTAAGGGTCGAATCCACAGAGATTGTTGGTATGAAGCAAGCTATGGTCACCTTGCAAATCTCAGTCAGGCAGAAAAAAGAGGAATTGTAATTATAATAATTAAAAAGGAATAATAAAAGGGATAGAACACTTATGCAGATTCATTGGTAGAGGTATCTTTTAAGTATATACAGCTGCTGCATGGCTCAAGCACGCCTGCTCTCCTACTGCTTCTACTCAATCCTTCTTACTCCTTTCCATGGCAAGCTTTGTATAGGGGTTCACCATCAACTGTGGCTACTTTCATTCCTCACGGGGAAATAACCTGTGCGGCTGTCACTCGCACAGCTAACCAGTCTGGAGGCATCACCCATGGCTGATGGCTACATCCCATCCTCGCAGTGAAAACTATGC
>NC_029773.3:70799746-70800723 GCF_000817695.3 Arachis duranensis | reverse complement strand
TTGGGGGTAGGTGGGGTTTATGGGGAAGAGGAGGTTGATGTGAGTGGTGCATGGGGTAATTGGGAATGAGATTTGGATTAGGAGAGTGTGAATAGGATTAAAAGAAAAGGGAGGTGGGGATCCTGTGGGGTCCACAGGTCCTGAGGTGAAAAGAAATACCATTCCTTCACCATATAGGCGTGTAGATTGCCTTCATGCACCATTCTGGCATTCAAACGCCCATTGGTGCATGTTCTGGGCGTTAAACGCGCCAGTTTGTCCTCTCTGTGCACCATCCTGGCGTTTAACGCCAGGTTGTTGCTTGTTTTGGGCGTTCAGCGCCAGAATGGTGCTCTGTTCTGGCGTTAAACGCCGGCCAGATGCACCTTCTGGGCGTTGAACGCCAGCCCGTGCGTCCTCCAGGGTGAAAACTTTTTTTCTTCTGTTTTTGACTCTGTTTTTAATTTTTTTTTGATTTTTTCGTGACTCCTCATGATCATGTACCTAATTAAACACAAAAATAACACAGAAACAAAATAAAATAAAATTAGATAAATAAAATTGGGTTGCCTCCCAATAAGCGCTTCTTTAATGTCAATAGCTTGACAGTGGCTCTCATGGAGCCACAGAGCAATCATGTCAATGTTGTCTAGTCCCAACACCAAACTTAGAGTTTGGATATGGGGTTTGAACACCAAACTTAGAGTTTGGTTGTGGCTTCACAACACCAAACTTAGAGTTTGACTGTGTGGGCTCTTCTTGACCTTGAACTGAGAGAAGCTCTTTATGCTTACTCTCTTTTGTCACAGAGGGATTGCCATGTGCTTGAAACACAAGGTATTCTCCATTTAATTGAAGGACTAACTCTCCTCTGTTGACATCTATCACAGCTTCTACTGTGGCTAGGAAAGGTCTTCCTAGGATGATGCATTCATCATCTTCCTTCCTAGTATCTAGGATTAGGAAATCAGCAGGGATATAAAAGTCTTCAACTTTTA
>NC_029773.3:70797878-70798832 GCF_000817695.3 Arachis duranensis | reverse complement strand
TTCAACAAGAGTGCCCTTTTCCTTGTTCCTGCTCATATGAAAGAGAAGAAAACAAGGAAAGAAAGAGGAATCTTCTATGTCACAGTATAGAGATTCCTTTATGTTAGTAGAAGAAGAAAGGGGTGAAGAATCCAAATACAAGGGATATAAGAGGTTTGGATTCTTAGATGAAGAGAGGTGAGAAGAAGTGTTAGTAATTAATAATTAAAATAGAATAAGAGAAGGGAAGAGAAATTTTCGAAAATAATTTTGAAAAAGAGGTTAGTAATTTTCGAAAATCAAAGACAAAATATAATTAAAATTAAAATTTAAAACAAAAAGAATTTTTGAAAAAGAGAGGGAGAATTTTCGAAAATTAGAGAGGGAAAAGTAGTTAGGTGGTTTTGAAAAAGATAAAAAACAAACAAAAAGTTAGTTAGTTGATTGAAAAAGATTTGAAATCAAATTTTGAAAAAGATAAGAAGATAAGAAGTTAGATAAGATATTTTGAAATCAAATTTTTTTGAAAAAGATAAAATTTTTGAAAAAGATAAGATAAAAGATAAAAAGATATATTTGAAAAAGATTTAATTTTAAAATTGACTTAACCAACAAGAAATTACAAGATAAGATTCTAGAACTTAAAGATTGATCCTTTCTTAACAAGAAAGTAACAAACTTCAAATTTTTGAACCAATCACATTAATTGTTAGCTAATTTTCGAAAATTAGATATAAAAGATAAGAAAAAGATTTCGAAAATATTTTGAAAAAGATTTTTTTTGAAATTTTCGAAAATTATAAAAAAATGAAAAAGATATGATTTTTGAAAAAGATTTTGAAAAGATAAGATTTTTAAAATTGAAATTTTGACTTGACTTGTAAGAAACAACTAATTTTAAAAATTTTTGACCAAGTCAACCCAAAATTTCGAAAATTTGGAGGAAAATAAGGAAAAGATATTTTTTTGATTTTT
>NC_029773.3:70795932-70797048 GCF_000817695.3 Arachis duranensis | reverse complement strand
GCTGTCACTCGCATAGCTAACCAGTCTGGAGGCATCACCCATGGCTGATGGCTACATCCCATCCTCGCAGTGAAAACTATGCTAACGCACTCTGTCACAGTACGGCTAATCACCGGTTGGTTCCCGCTCCTACTGGAATAGAATCCCTCTTTTGCGTCTGTCACCAATGCCCAGCAGGTTAAAGTTTGAAGCACGTCACGGTCATTCATTACCGGAATCCTACTCGGAACACCATAGACAAGGTTGGACTTTCCGGATTCCCAGGATCCTACTCGGAATACCACAGACAAGGTGAGACTTTCCGGACCCTCATAAATGCCGCCATCTATCTAGCTTATACCACGAAGATTCTGTTGGGGAATCTAAGAGATACACATTCAAGCTCTGTTGCATGTAGAACGGGCATGGTTGTCAATCACGCGCATTCATAGGTGAGAATGATGATGAGGGTAATTTGACTCATCACATTCATCATGTTCTTGGGTACGAATGAATATCTTGGAATAAGAATAAGAGAGATTTGAATAAAAGAAAATAGAATTGCATTGATACTTGAGGTACAACAGAGCTCCACACCCTTAATCTATGGTGTGCAGAAACTCCACCGTTGAAAATACATAAGCAAAGAGTCCAGGCATGGCCGAATGGCCAGCCCTCCCTAACGTGATCAATGATCTCTTAGGATCAAGAATAAAACAAAACTGAGATCAAAGATGTCTAATACAATAGATAAATGTCCTATATATACTAGACTAGCTACTAGGGTTTACATGAGTAAGTAATTGATGCATAAATCCACTTCCGGGGCCCACTTGGTGTGTGTTTGGGCTGAGCTTGATCAATCCACGTGCTAAGGCATTTCCTGGCGTTAAACTTTGAGTTATGACGTGTATTGGGCGTTTAACTCCGGATCATGACGTTTTTCTGGCGTTTAACTCCAGATAGCAGCATGAACTTGGCGTTTAACGCCAAGTTACGTCGTCATTCTTAGAATAAAGTATGGACTATTATATATTGCTGGAAAGCTCTGGATGTCTACTTTCCAACGCCGTTGAGAGCGCGCCAATTGGAGTTCCGTAGCTCCAGAAAATCCATTTCGAGTACAGGGAGGTCAGA
>NC_029773.3:70786948-70792745 GCF_000817695.3 Arachis duranensis | reverse complement strand
ACCAAATTTCATACTTCTAAGCCTCCGATCTCACCACTTATGTCTTAAATCATTATGATATGCCTAACTTTGAGAAAGGGAGCTAGTCAAATGTGGTAACTTGTAAGTGAAGCAAGGAAAAATGAATGATCAATGAGGATCAAAGATGATTATGTGAGATGCGGAGGATGGCGGTGGGAGTGCTTGTTATGCCATGGGCCGAAGGGCCGTAATTGTTAATGAATTGGCTGGTTATGGATTTAACCATGAGCCAGATGGCTAGATTATTGCTGTGTTACGGCGGAGCCATGATTATGGCTAAGTATAAATGCATATATGCTGTTGAATGAATTGTGAATGTTGCACTTCCACTGTTAGAGATGAGAGTTTCCCTGGGAGAAAGCAGTGGCTAGCCACCACGTGCTCCAGGTTGAGACTCGAAGCTCTTTTGACCCTATGTCATAAGGGTGGCCGGGCACTGTGAAAGCCCCGGATGAGCTCGCCCCCGTAAATATTCACCAGTGAGGGTGAGTGATATGGATCATGATTATGATCAAGTTTATGATGAGTATAACTCGAGTTGGGGATGCGCGACAGAGGGACAGTCCAATGGTTAGCTACCAGGACTTGTCGGGTTGGCTCTATAACCGACAAATGATATCATCAGCCATTAGGGACAGGCATTCATCATATGCATACTATGTGAATTGATTGAGATTGCCTATTTGACTGCATATTACTTGCTTTTGTCTAAATGCCTTACTTGTTCCTATTTGTATATCTCTTGTCTAATATAATTGTGTTTGCTATATTATACTCCTGCTGATGGTTGGGAGGTCTGAAGGAATTGAAAAGGTAAGTATTAGTTAGACTGAAGGATCTTTAGTCAGATGCCCTTTATGGTTTAGCTTGTTTATAAGCTTTGAATTATTTGGAGGAAGTTCTAGGATTGCCTTCGGCTTTCCTCTATTATTATGTATTATATATGTGGAAGCTGTTACCATGATGGGGACCTCTGGTTCTCACCCATGCAGATTTTGTGGTTTTCAGATGCTGGACGTGAGGTTTCTCGCTGAGGCCTGCTGGAGACTTTTGGATTAGCGAAGATCCTTTGTTCTCGGGACTCTATTTTGGTTTATATGTTTTGCTTAGATACTTTTATCTCCATTAAATAATACAAACTGTGATGACTCCTCTTATAGGAGATTTTGGAGAATAGATTCTCAGTTTTGTGTCCCTTTGGGTTTTCCTTGGGGTTTCCTATTTTATTTACTTGTATATATATATGTTGCTATGCTCATGTATATATATATGTTGTTATGCTCAGACCGGTTATCTTTGCAACCGGCTTTTGAGTTTTGATATTCCCATTTTGACACTCTTTTGTATATATATAATCTCGCGCTAGTCTATCCTTGTGCGTTACGTTATCGATTGGAATGTTGCGCTTTTTGAGTTACGATTTTTGTTTACCCCTTTTCTTAAAAAGGCTCCGAGTTATAATCATTTTTCATAATACTATTCGTACTAAATTTTTATTTTAGAGGTCGTAATACCTTGCCATCTCTGAATTATAACTTAAGCATAAGACTCTGTATGGTTGGGTGTTACATTATATAACTTACTAATGAAGGTTTTGCTCTGATCCATGATCTTGTAAGACCGAAAGTTTCATTGTGATAATTGTTTAGCAGTTATAGGGATTGCAAATGTTAGTCATAACAGAATTTTAATCTTGATTGCTTCTTATTTTCAAAATTTAGGGGTATGTAAACTCTGGTTGTTCTCACACTGCACTAAATATGCTTAATGAAATAGTACATCAAAGATTAAGGCCAACAAGCTTACATATAATACACTAATTTTAGCATGTGTCAAGAGTGAAAAGATGGATACTGCAATGCAGTTTTTGGAGAAAATGAAGGTAAGCACTTGAAATTCAGGTCCTATGGTAGATAAATATGAAACTTTTTGAAGTTTCTCCTTTTTATATTTTTAGGGAAATTCAGAAAAATTCATTTGTCCCAGATTTGTTTTAGAAATCATTACATATTCAACATTGCTCAAGGTTATATTTCTCATTTATTTATTTGTTTGATTACTTTGTTGTAGTAAAGAACCATAAATTTGTCCCTTCAAAAGTGATATTCACTTTATAATGTGTGTAACTCCCGATTAGGGTAGCTCCAAGGTCACCATTATTGAGACAGCTACACAGGCCTGCATTCTTTTGGCTATTGTTGTAAAAAATATTTTAGGATTTCATCTACAGTAGTTTGGTCATGTGCAGGAAAGACTTGTTAGGAGATAGATAAGATGGAGTTGCCTAATAATTAGTTAGTTACAGTTAGGAGACGACGGAAAACTATGGAAAAAATCATTAAAAAGTTTTAAAGGTAAATAGTTTATCTATAGACATGGTTTACATATAGGACAATATAGTGTTGCTTGATCCATTTAATCTTGTTCTCTCAGCTAGTTAGAAAAGGCTTAGTTGGTTTGTATTGTCTAGATTTATTTTAACGAATGTTATAATCTGCCCATTATATTAATTCAATGGATATTTATGCTCCAAACAGTTTACATTGTCTCTTTACTCATACTCTCATTATATATTTTGAACAAAAATATTTACAACACTATCTTAAATTTTTCTATTGGTTTGAGATGGTTCTCTAACAGCAATTTTTTCAGTTTCTCTATGTAAAATACAGGATTTTGGAGAGGCAAAGGATCTGGCTTCAGAACTCCTTATATTGCAATAATTGATGCTTTACTAAAATGTGGCTCAGTTAAGGTATGTTGTTATTTTACTACAAGTTTTTTACTTTTCTTGTTTAATAGAGAACTAGGATAATTTTAGGAAGACTTGAAAACATAAATTGATGTTATTTTGAATTAGTATTTGTGGGGAGTGATGATAAATAGTAACCAAATTCATGTTTCTAAAGTTAATGATATGTGTTGGCTTGATTTTCTTTTACTGTAGCTAAAAATTTTTATGTAATTGGCAGGTGACAACTGCTCTTGCAATATATGCTAACTAGAGCTTTGAAGGAATCAAGGAAAGGGAATGGGATTGGGCTGGTGTAATCTATCTATTGTTTATTTAGCGTTTCTTTATGTTAATATCTCAAGTTTAATAAATCTGATATAAAGAAAATATTTTATAGTAAAGAGAAATGGTATAAATCATTTGAGTAGTTAATTAGCTTTTTTTCTCAAAGCTCTTGTATGAACTTGTGACAGTTTAAAACTGCCGCATTTTAAAAAAAATCCACATAAATTTGCTGCGGTTTCAAAACCGTCGCAGATTTTTTATAAATTCGCTACCAAAATAGCGGCGGTTTGGAAACCGCCGCAAAATCAATAATTTGAATTACGGCGGTTGTGCCAGTGGTTCGTTAGAACTGCAACAAAATCATATTACCACCCCTAATACGCGACGCACAATGAACTGCTGGAATTCTATTTCGCAGTGGTTAAAAACTGTCGCAAGTCCTTAAAAAACCTGCCGCTATTCGGCGTGTCTCTTGTAGTGATCATTCATAAATAAAAAGCAAATCAAAGTTTTATGTGTATGTAAGTTAATGCTAGCTGAGTACCTCTTGATTTTGTTTGTAGTTGACTAGTTGGTATAAATGAATTGGTGGTGGGTTGTCAACCATTCCTTATAGAATATGTATGCTAATTTTACTCTTAAAGTTGATTTGGCATTATTTATGTTGCGTTGTTTGAATGAGTGACTTTACAATCATGTGAGTAAAATAGTCTAATTTATGATAATTTTTTAGTTTATTTCTCATTGTCTTACTGGGATTATATGATGCATGATGATCAAAACTCTTTGATGGTTTTGTCTTGGAACTTTCATTTAGATGTGTTGTTGATTGTGATCAGCATCACCTTTTTCTTCTTTTATCATTATTAAAATTTTTTTATAGGTACCTTTCTATTGTTGATTGACTTATTAATATAGTTCTTTCTGATGTTGATTGACTTATTAAATTTGTGTCACATATTTATTATTCAACTGTATTGTGTCATCAAAAATATTTTTACTCCATTCTAACATGTTTATTTCTTTTGCTAGCAAGAGGACTTGATGTGAAGAAAATATTATTTTTCATAAAAATATGAGATGGGATGTGTCTTATACATAGTTATATACTTTAGTTATCTAAATGTAATATTTTTATATTTTTTGTACTTTTTTTAAGAGACTTTATCCGGTATTACATGTAATGGATAAATTATGCCCTATTTTAATTTGTGTTGTTCGGACTAAAAATATATCTAGCTTATAATGTAAATTTTATGATGTAGATTTTTTGAATTTCTCTTTTTTAGGCTGATTTTGTGATTATCATAATTTTAGAATGTGATTATACTTTTAAAAAAATAAATATTAGACAACAGAGTAAACTATGGTCATGGGTTTAAAATAGGGTGACCATAGATAAGCTATACTGTGACCATAGATAAGGCTATGATCACAGTTTTTCAAAAGAGTGATCATAGAGTGAGCTATGGTCACGGTTTAAAACAAAGGTGGCCATACAATAAGTTATGGTCACGATTTTAAAATAGGGTGACTATAGATAAGTTATGGTCACGGTATAAGGCTATGGTCACGGTTTTTCAAAAGGATGACCATAGAGTGAGCTATGATCATAGTTTTAAAATAAGGTAACTATAGGTAAGTTATGGTCACGCTAAAATCATGACTATAGATTAGCATATGGTCACAGTTTTATAAAAGAGTGACCATAGTCTAATTTATGGTTACAATTTTAAAATAGGGTGACGATAGATAAGTTATGGTCATGTTAAAAACGTGACTATAGATTAGGCTATGGTCACGACTTTACAAAAAGGTGGCCATAGATTATGCTATGGTCACGGTTTTTACGCGTGACCATAGAGTAACCTTTGGTCACGGTAAAAAAACGTGGCCTAAAGTGTCAAAATTTAGGCACTACAACCGTGACCATAGATAAAAAAAATCGTGACCATAGGCTTATGGCCACGATAGAAAAATCGTGATCATAGATAAAAAACTGTGACCATAGACTTATGGTCACCCTTTTCACTAGCTATGGTCATGGTTTTTTACCGAGACTATAGACTTTTTTTTGTTGTGCTATATCTATATCTATATTGTATTACTAATTTTACAATCAAAATATTTCACACGCGATACTCTCTCGTATAAATAACATGTAATCTTTTCTTCCGAAATGAATGAGCTTTCTTCGTTCTTTCTCTCTTCTTTTCTATCTCTCTTCTTCCTTCCTGCTCCACTTTTCTACTCTATTTCTATCATTTTCACTCTATTTATAATCTAAAATTTAATACTAAGTTAACAATTAAAATATATTATATAACATTCTTTATTATTATAAGTAAAATATTTTTTTTAAAAGTAATGAGCTTTTTCCTTCCTCTTTTCTACTTACCTCTCTCTCATTTTTTATATCTCCCTACCCTTATTATTCTATCTATAACCTATAATTTTTATAGTAATTTGACTACCAGAATAGTATCTCATGACACTCTTGCATTACAATTCATTTAAAAAAATTGCTAATTTTTTTTCAAAATCCGTACATTGTTGCTTATAGTATTCCTACACTATCTTCTTCCCCACCACTATTTATTTTGTTCTATCTTTGGTGTAATTGCAATTTCCTCTTACTAGAGAAGGGTCTACCAAAAATAAAAGTCAATAAAACAATATAATTCATAAATTCATAGATATAATAGACATACTAAATTTTTAATACAAATATAATTTGAAAAGGTGATCTCGTGGTAT
>NC_029773.3:70779876-70786402 GCF_000817695.3 Arachis duranensis | reverse complement strand
GCCAAAAAAGGCGGGCTGGGCTGGAAATTTGGGACCGCCGAAAGACAAAAGCCCGCCTAACCCAAATCGTTTAAACCGTGGGCTTTGGCGGGGCGGGGCGGGCTTCCCCGGCGGGCTGAAATTTTTTTTTTTGTCTGAACCCATTAGGCTATTAGCCCATTACCCATAAACCCAGACCCACCCGACCCAATCCCCATTCCCTACCCAGCGAAACGGCTGAAAGCCTGAAACCCTAAATTGAATCCCCACTCCCTAATCCCTAATTCCAGATTTGCAGCTGCCTCACTCTCACGTCTCACTCCTCTCAGTTCCACTCAGTCGTCTCGTCTCCAGTCTCCTTGACGGCTCTCAGCCTCTCACTCGGTTCCTCACCGTCAGTTCCTCAGTTCCTCACTCGGTCATCCTCAGCTCCTCACCGTCACTCTCAGTCTCTCACTTCCATCGTCCATCGACCTCAGCTCGAACTTTAGAGTTCCATCCTCACCCCTGACGGTCGCTGAGTCAGAGTCAGTTCCTCACCGTCGATCTTCGGTCGTCGTGGCCTACTGAGTTATAGCCACCGCTGCTGCTCCGTCTGGCCGTCGTCGCTGCTGCCTGCTGGTCTCGGTCCTAGCTCCTGGGTCTTGTGAGTCGTGACTTGTCCTCTGACTCTGCTAGTCTCGTTCTCGGTCACGGCTGCTCCATGCTCTGGGTCTTGTGTTTTGGGCTGTTTTGTGCTCTGATCCTTCAAGGTCTCCACTCTCCACAACTCTAACCTTTGCTCTGTTTTCAAATTATTAACACAAGTTGATATATGATATACTTGATGATTGTAATTTACAGTGTGTGTTGGTGTTGCTAAGTGAAAGTGCATGGTGTTGTTATTTATTATGTACAGAAAAGGGTGTTTATGAGTGGTTTTGAGTTCAACTCCATCATGATATGATTATGATAGATGTATCAGATGCTTTCTAAGACAGTGTTCGTTTCTACTTGTATGTATACTTGCATGTATGCCAGTGGTAATTAATATTAATAATTAAGTAGCTTGTCAAGTGTGAACTATTAGCAGTAAATTAAAAGTATACTTGATATGTAAATTATTTGGATATTTGCCATATATATGTTGTATAATTAAGTAGTGCTCGTTTGTTGTTTCACCTTTGATTTGATTTCGTTTAATTTGCATCATGTTCCTTTTCTTTCTTTTAGCTTTGCCTCTTGTATCTTACTATTTTCTCCTTTACTTTTAATCAACCATCAAAACTTAGAAGTAAATGCAACAGAGTGTATTACAAGATATTTGCCATAAATAGTTCACATATTGTGAAATGGAAAATTATATTTGTCAAATTGTTGTCGCAGTTACTTTGTATTACAAGATATTTAGTCTTAAAAAAATAGGATGTCCCTCATATATTGTATGAGACATGCATGGCTTTGTATAAAAAAAAAATTAAAATATTTTAAGAGTGCAACTCTTGTTATTTGAAAGTTGATTATATAAAGAGATGTTCTAATATAACTATTTTTAGGGGTATAATTAAAATTTATTAAACTTGTTATAATATTATTAGTAGGTATTTTTAATGATTGTTGGTTAAATACTTGAATTCTGAAATATGAATTCTGAAACTGTTGATCTTTAAACAGAATTTACTTTTATTTCAGGAAATATGAATTCTGAAATTGTGAGTAATCTTGTTACTACTGGAGTTGGTTCTGAGGCTGCTCCGGTCGAGATTGATGCCCCTAGTTCGAAAAGGCTGAGACAAGCAACCTCTGATGTTTGGAATTTTTTCAAAAAGCTCGGTCCAGATAAGGATGGAGTAGAACGTGCTGAGTGTAAAGGATGCAAGAAAGTGTTTAAAGCTAGAGGTAAGCGATATGACACTTCTACTATAAAACGTCATCTTGATAGTTGTACTCAAATTAAGCATGAAGATATTGGTCAGACTATAGCAGAATTGCAACTTAAAATGGGTTTACTTAAGATTGATTCAGGAGTGGCTAGAGATATGTTTGCTGGGTATGTAGTTGCTGGGGATAAGCCTTTTAATATGGTTGATGATAGGAGATTTAGAAATTGGGTGAAATATATTAGTCCAACTTTGAAACTTCCTTCTAGGAATATGGTTAAGGCTGACATAGTGAAAGTCCACAAGAGAGAAGCTGCGAAACTTAAAAAAATTTTAGTTTCCATTCCAAATAAAATTTGCTTAACATCTTATCTTTGGACTTCAAGTACCAATGAGGGGTTTATATGTTTGACTGCACATTTTGTTGATAAGAACTGGAAATTACAGAGTAAAATTCTCAATTTTTGTCATATGCCTCCTCCTCACACAGGATATGAATTGTCTTCTAAAATCTTTACGCTTTTGACTGAGTGGAAAGTTGATAAAAATATTTTTTCCATTACTTTGGATAATGATTCTTCTAATGATACTTGTGTTGAACACTTGAAAAGTACTTTGGACGTGCATGGTTCATTGTTGTGTGGTGGTGAATTCTTTCATGTTCGTTGCTCTACTCATATTTTAAATCTTATTGTCTAAGATAGAATGAAAATATGTGGTGATGCAGTGTGTAAGATTAGAGAGGGTATTAAGTTTCTGAGAAAATCTGAAAGTAGAATGGTTAAGTTTAAATAATGTTTTGAAGATATTGAGGGACTTGAGTATACGACTGCATTATGTTTAGATGTTCCTACTAGGTGGAATTCACTTTATGCAATGCTTGCAAGTGCTATTCCTTATAAGAAAGCTTTTGAAATGTATAAAGTAAAAGAAGCTGGGTTTAGGGAGTTTTGTCCTTCATCAGATGAGTGGAGAAGAACTGAAAAGATATGTGATTTCTTGTTACCATTTTACGAAACTACAAAGTTGATGTCTGGAACTTCTTACCCAACATCCAACTTGTATTTTTTACAAGTTTGGCAAATCCAGCTGATTTTAATGAATAGTTTGAAGAATGATGAAGTGCTTATAAGGAACATGGGAGAAAAAATGATGATTAAGTTCAAGAAATATTGGGAAGAATACAGTGTTGTTCTTGCATTTGGGGCAGTTCTTGATCCTAGATTTAAACTCAACACTTTGGTTCATTGCTATAATGAGATTGATCCTATTAGTGCTAAAGACAAAGTGGAGCTTGTGAAGAGTAAGTTATACAAGCTCTTTGAGGTTTATGACCACAATTCCTCTACAACTGTAGAGAGTTCTTCCCAACTTTCAAGTAATTTTTCTCAAGCAACATCTTCTGCAATTGGAACTCAGCTTATTAAAATTGTTGGTGTAAGTATTTTTATCTACTTGATTATATGTGTTTTTTATTTTTCATGCTTTTTGATTCATATATTGTTTGTAATGCAAAGGATTTGATGTCCCGTAATCAAGAAGCTGAAGTGAAAAGTGGAAAGAACCAACTGGATATTTATTTGAGTGAGGCAACATTATTTTGCAATGATGCAATCATTGATGTTTTGCAATGGTGGAAAGACAACCATCATCGTTTTCCAACACTATCACTAATGGCACGAGATTTGTTGAGCATTCCTATTACTACCGTGGCTTCAGAATCTGCATTTAGCATGGGTTCTCATGTTTTGAATAAGTATAGAAGTCGTTTGTTGTCAGATAATGTTGAAGCGGTGATTTGCACCAGAAATTGGATACGTGGATATGATGATTTTGGTATATTATATTTATGACATACATACTTGAGTGATTTTGAACATTATTATGTACTATTTTGCTAATATATTTATTTACTTTTTTCTAGAGGAAGATAAAGATCAGGAAGATATTGCAAAAGGAGAAGGCTATTCTTCAGGAGTTGGTTCCAATGATGTTATTGACTTACATGAAGATGAAGATGAAAATTAAGTATATTGAATTAAGTTTAATTTGTTTTGAAGACTATTTATAATTATGTTTTTGGACTTTGGATTATATATTTATTTTGTCTATGGGACTATTTATAACTATGACTTGAGTATTTTGGATAATTGGATTATGTTTATTTACTTTGAAGACTATTTATATCCTTTGAAGACTATTTATATTTAATATTTGTATTTATATTGATTTAAATAGAAGATATTAGATATGTTCTTATAAAAAAAAACAATTAATTAGGCGGGCTTAGCCCGATTTATATTGATTTAAATAGAAGATATTAGATATGTTCTTATAAAAAAAAACAATTAATTAGGCGGGCTTAGCCCGATTTATATTGTTTATATAATAACATATACATTAAACTCTTTTATTTTTTAGATAATAAATCTTAAAATGAATTATTAGTAAAAAACTAAACTCTATTGCATGACAACAATTAAATAAGTTAATAAATTCTTATATAAAACTTATTACTTGTTTTTCCCTTTTTTTTTTTTGTCAAATAGATTAGATAACCCTCAATTTTGGACATTACATCACGAACTCATCCAAAATACACACTCACGCACCCAACACTAAAAAGTTCTACTATTTGATCTATGCCAAATTTTAAACCAGAGGCAGCATATTAAGAGAGGTATAAGATTTTGGTAAAATGGTCTTCTCTTGATTATATGGATATTTTTAACCGTAATCCACGAGACTGAAACCAAAACCAAGCTCATTGTTTCTAAAATACTAGTTATTTAAATAATTTTCATTTGAAAAAAACTAAGATCTAGCTTGCCATTATCTTTTCAATATTTGTTTGAGGCAGGGAGCTTTTAACTTTCTGAATCCTAAATTTTATATTCAACATTTTTTTTATGTGCAATATATCATAAAAGTTCTTACAAAATTAAATTGGTTGCTTTATTATCTAATGTATATTTATGAAAATATGTTAGTTTTGTTAACTTATTATGAGATATATTCAAGCTTACCTAGAATAAATAACTTCAAAACAACACTTTGCTACAACGAGAAGTTTAGTTTTGTTTATATATAGTATTTTGTAGCTCTTGGTATAAGGAGAGGACGGAAATAAGCAAGTAATATCTTATAAAATCATTTGTAGAAAAATACTTAAAAAAGATTCTAAGCTTATATAAAACGTGATCTACCATAAACTTGTTATGGCACGAGTAAAAAGAAGAGAAGTCAATGGCTAAGAATGGTGCGATTCTTGCAACTATAATGTTAGTAATTTTAGCAAGTTCTTATATTACAATTTCCTTTACTTTTCCCGTTTGTATCCATGAGTGCGAGATGCGCTTTGATCGGAATCAGATAAAGCAGAAACATTGTATTACGGGATGTATTATCTACGAATGCCACAATCTCTATCCAAAAAACGAAAAGATGAGGGTCCAATGCATTGAGATGTTTAATGCTGTGTTAAACATATAATGCCCGTATGAATGAATATTGTAGTTTTGGTATTTATTTTCTTATATTATAATTTAATATGATCATGTTTAAACCTTTTTCTTTTTATTGTTGAGACAATGATTCATTGAGAAACTTTCTAAGGCATATACCATTTGATATAAAACAACTATTAAAAATAATTTAGAGTATAAACATAAAGTACACATGAAAAAATTTAAGTAGACAAAAATACACACTAAGATTCATAAGAATCAAAGTACATTATAAAGATTATTTTTTATGAACAAAAATACACATCAAAGATTTGTAAATATCAAACTTTTACTACACGAACATGACACTTTTATGTGGAAAAAATAATCTCTAATATGTACTTTAATATTTATGAATTTTTGGTATATATTTTTGTCTATTCAAAATTTTTTTATATGTACTTTTTTAGTCCATTTAAGCAATAATTAAATACTTTAATTATACAAATGTGTGAGACAACAGTATCAATTACAATCATATGAAGTAAAATTCACAAAATAATTTTGGAAATATGGTTCTTATGTAGTTATGCCTCTTTAGTTAGTCACCTACATGATGAAACATTTCAAAATTTTAGTTTTGGTTTTTCGTTTATGGTGCTTCAACATTTTGTTTTAATTTGGTTTCTTTGCTTTAAATAATTTAATCTGGAAGCATTGTACTATCATTATCATCAAGTTAGCGCGTGGGACTGGGAAAATAACTCATCAATAAGTTTGTTCTTGTTCTAATAATTATATATATGTATATATTTGTTACCGGGTTTGACAATGTTTGAAGTTTTAATAAATTTTCCATTGGATGGAAGAGTATTCGAGCACCTTTTGAATAATAGATCAGGAAATGATTCGCCCAGCTGGTTTTGTGAGGTGTTTTAATTATTTGTTTAGAACGTTTACTTTCTTGTTTTGTGCTTAAATTATCCTTATGTTTCCAAAATTTAAATATACTTTCATTAACGCAAAAATGAGGTATATTCATGAATCGGATTCGATTTGTATATCTGCGGTGTTTATTATTTTGAATTCGATTCGAAAATTGCGAATATGAATTCGATCCGCATACTAATAAGATTGGATTGCGAATTTTATACAGGTATCCATATATCTACAGATCTCCAAAAATAAATAAATAAATAAATAAATAAATATTTTTTTATATTTTATTTCAACTAATATCAT
>NC_029773.3:70739882-70776548 GCF_000817695.3 Arachis duranensis | reverse complement strand
CATCAAGGCATCAATAATCATAATCACATATATGACCACATAATATATCTCAACCAAAATCAAACATACCTCATCTACATAATTTCACCCAAAATTACCAAATTCCACACTTCAACTCCTCAAATCTTATTATTCAATAACCAACCAAATCATTCATATATTCATTATCTGAAATTTATCCATTAACTTGTGTCATCATACAATGCACACATCAACTTACCTTCCTTACCTCTTTCCGGCCTCCGGCTCAATTTCACAATTTAAATGCATAAACCACAAATCAATACTCATTACCCAATACATCAAATTCTCAATACACCAAGCATACAAGGCCACACAATTCTCAACCCAATCATTAATTCACATTACATACCAACTATGCATATTAGCACCAACTATTTACACAATCCAAACTTAATCCTAGGGGCATCTAGCCTAGGAATTCTCATCACACCACACGGTACTTAAATAAAACTTAAACCATACCTCTTGTAGCCAAACAAATTGAGCCTCTTCTATGGAAGTCTCCACCAACCCTTAGCTCCAAGCCTCACCAAAGCTCCCCAAGCAACACCAACCTCCCAATTGTGCATCAAAATTACCAAATACACTAACATAACCAATTTCACATACATACATCAACATAGGGCTCATAAAAATGATAAATCATAAGGGTTTGAGTACTTCTTACCTCAGCCCATATGAAGTAGGGATAGAACCCGCTTAGAATCTATGTTGGAGTATCCCTAAACGCCCAAAATCACAAGATTTCAACAATAACTACCCAAAAATGTGTAATAGTGGGGAATTTCGAGAACCGGGCAGAGATGAATGGAATACTCACCACAAAACTTAGATAGAATTGTATAGGATGAGAAGAGCGATGCGTGGCTGCAAACGGCTTGTCAATCGGAGCTCCGTAGCTCAAGTTATGGTGGTTTGAAAATCAAAGAGAGTTAGGTTTTCTCTCTTCTCTTCTCTCTTCTCAATTCAACGCCCCTCTTCTTATTTTTAGGATAAAATAAGCTGAAATGCTCATAACTAATGTTTATATATGTTGGGTCTTAGGCCCACTTAAGCTCGGTTCACTTATTTTGTCTGTTGGCCCAATTTTTGGGCCAAAACCCTTTAAGATTAGCGCTCTAAATCGCACTTTAAATATTTCTAACTCTCCTAATTATAATTCCCATTTCTAAATCTTATTTACTCATAATCAATTTTCTCAGCTGCAGTACCAAACAGATCTCAGCCGATACTGTCGGTTAAAATTTCACTGCATGCTTTTACGCAGAAAACTATGTTTTCCGACTCGAAAAAATTCACTGAATCCAAATATCATATTTAAATTTTTAAATTCCAATTGCCAAATCTTCCAACCATATTCGCTCCTATTTAACTTACTATTTAATTAATTTTGATTAGACCGGGTATTACATTCTACCCCCTAACAGAAATTTATGCCCTTGAAAATTCCATCCGTAACTACGAGTACGCGAGTGTAGTCTACCTTTATATCCAACGCATAACAGTTCCAAGGTCCTTTTACTCTGTGCGCTTCCGTTGCCGCACTCTGATTTCTCTATCTTCGAGGATCTCGATCATTTGTTCAACGCCGACTAACAGCCTCGTTCCTTACTTTTATCGTCTCATCAACTCACACCGTATTAAATCTCAAATCATGTCATCAATAATATTGCCATCATCGTTAATCATAGCCATCATCCCATATCACTATAATCAATCAAAGATCATCACCACACCTTAATCATACTCCATCACTATCCTCTCTCTCTCTGCCAAGCCAATTCCTCTAATCACAGTTCAACTCCAAGCATAACCTCTAAACTTACTTTCTTATTCTCAAACCCTCGAATTTTTACATGACTTGCTGTTATAAAGTCTCTGACTCATCAATCAAAAACTCCTTTCATTTCTAGAAATCAAATGAGTTTGGAATAACAAGCTAACAAAATCATAAGAATTCGACTTCCTTTAATAATCTATAAAAGCATTTGAAACACATCTCTTTTGTT
The DNA here is from genome assembly GCF_000817695.3 of Arachis duranensis. Lineage (NCBI taxonomy): Eukaryota > Viridiplantae > Streptophyta > Magnoliopsida > Fabales > Fabaceae > Arachis > Arachis duranensis. The sequence continues at coordinate 70,774,515 of NC_029773.3, read as the reverse complement.
AAAGTTATTCAAATCAAAGGTCATTCTCGAAACTATAACTAACACTCATTCAAATTCTTGGGAAATATTGATAGCACCTCTCCTAAAAACTGGAGTTTACCACCCGTCACGGGTTCCCTCAAACCAATCTCAGTACCACATCAGCTTTTTAATTTAATGGTTTTCACATTCATCTTTCAAAACTAATCATTATAAATCTCAATCTAAATCCAAGGTCACTATGATCAAACATCATAGTACTCATCTCTCAAACATGACAACTTGCACTCTTCCATCATCTAAATCCAATTACGCATCAATGATAATTTCCTCATCCGCCTTAGAACCATCAAAGCTCACAGCCGCAAGCAATTCCAACTATTTGGGGATCATTACTTGCAGTAACCCGCTTAACCCTTCTAGTATTCAAACTTAAGATATTATAGTAAACTTTTATAGCTCCTATTCGTAGCTATCCTGTGTTACTGATTCAGCAAGTTTCTGCTGCTTTATTCTGATCTCTCATCTAGTACTAGCTCTATCACTTACTTCCTCAAGTACTCAACCAAAACTTAGCATGACTGGCATTCACTAGATTTTTATCTATGATAGCCAAAACCACATACCAACTTAATCGTACTTTTAACACGTTATTACCGATCTTTCGCTTACCTATTCCTAAACCGTCGGATCTAACGGTATCCCGTTGTTGTAGTGAACACACGACTTTGTTGTTGGCCCTTGGTAGTATTCCGGTTAACCTTCTTAGGACGTTTCCAGGACACGTGTCCAACTCCTCTACAACCATGGCAAAGTCCCAATCCAGCTCGACATAGAGTTTTCGGGTGATGGCTTTCACATTGCCCACAAGTCATTCCACTCTGAGGTTGCTTTCCATTAAAGGCCTACCTAATCATTTATGCTCACCAAACCTTCTATTAAGATAACTTAGTGTTATCTAGAACAGATCATAATTTTTTATTCGACCATGTATTATGAGTGAATACCAGCCTTCAGCATTGTCTAAAGTGGTAAAGTATTAAGTTATCAGTTTTCTTATTACCTCAAGTACGAGAATCGAACCTAGCAGTTTCCCAGTCCTTCCGGTGTAGGCAATCTCTGACCAAATGTCCTAGCTTTCCGCAATTGTAACACAAACCCGAACCATAACGACAAGGCCTATTTGGGTGATGACCTCCACATCTCTGACAGATCAAAACATCCGAAGCAGCCACTATCTATTTTCCCTACCTTTTCCTTGGGAGTTCTTATTCGTCGCAAGGTCATTTTGCCCTTGGGGAAACCGTTGTGGGTATCCTCTTCTCTTAAACTCTTGACCCCTTGTTGGGTATTCTTGATTGTGCTCCTTGTGGTGGGACTCCTGACGATCATTCTTCGCCTCAACAGCCTCGCTCACACATTCTTCAGCGATTCGGCTCTTGTTCACAAGTTCGGAGAAGACCCTAATCTCCATCGGTCCAACGGAGCTCAAGATTTCACTTCGAAGTCCTCCCTCATACTTAATACACTTCCATTCCTCGAAGTCTCCCGGGGTTCTTTGACACATACGAAAAAACCTGAATAACTCCTCAAATTTATCCGTATACTCAGATACGGACATTGTACCCTGCTTCAGCTGCAGTAATTCAAGTTCCTTGGCCGTTCTAGCAGAATTTGGGAAGTACTTCTTATAAAATTCCACTTGGAAGGCACACTAGGTGATAGGATCACCCCCCTGCTGCAGGAGGTGTCGGGCCCCTTGCAACCAAAGCGATGCTTCCCCAGTAAGCAGATAGATAGCAAATTCAACACACTGCTCCTCGGGTACCAACTACGCTTACAGTGCTCGCTCCATAGCCTGAAACCAGGTATCGACTTCAGTCAGATTGGTGGTTTTCTTGAACTTAGGTGGATTAACCTTTAAGAAATTTGCCAGGGTCATCGGGCCCTGAGCTCCACTTCTGCCATTGCCATTATTGTTTATCTGTTGCCCAAGAGCCTTCGCAATGGCCTGCATAGCAGCAGCCATATTCTCCAACACCGCCATAATGCTTACCGGGTTATTCGGGTTGATTTCCCATTCCTGAGTACTAGTACGATCTCTCTCACGTCCCCGACCGGGTCCACGAGGTGCCATCTGGTTCCTATACACACCAAACAATCGATATCAAGTTGATCAGTCTCAATATCGGAAGTATAGTGCTTCAAAGTACCAAAGGTACACTCATGAACTTCATGCTAGATGTATCGGTTAGATACCCTAACTAGCACAGGCACAGACTTAGAGTATGCACTTAAGCATAAGCTATTCCATCCCTCAGGCTCATGAGAACAAACTGCTCTGATACCATAATGTAACACCCTAATATACAAATCCTTATGCTCGAGTCATAAGTCAATGATACTACAGTGGTACGACTCTCAGGTGGATTTTTAATATATAGATATAGGTAATTTTGAAAGGAGTATTAATATAGAAGCCTGAAAAGAGTAGAAATAAAATCGCGAAACGTATCACTCACGTTTCGACAACAAAAGGATAAACCATGAAGCCGAAAGCAATATATGGACAAGGCATAAAGGAGATTAAGAGATAGATAACAGATCGATATATATAACATAAGTAAATAGCCACTAGTCGCGACCCGCAAAATTTAGGCCGGCTAGGGTATAGTATGAAAGTAGTTGACAACAGTATATCCTAATCTCTCCCAAAGGAAACATGAGAGCCTCTATAGGAAAGTTCAAAAGAGTTCAATACATAATATAATCTTTTCAAAATAAAGGTAGAGAAATTCTAAGCAAAACACAAAGTAGAGAAAATAAATATCTTTGCCGTCTCTCAGACGACCCACAGCTCACTTCTGAGCACCTGGACCTGTATCTGAAAAACAAGAGATATATACGGAATGAGAACCCCAGGACCATGGGTTCCCAGTACGGTAAAAGTGCCAAATAAATACAATGCACTGCAAGAAAAACTCACTAAGCATCCTAAACTTCTTCACGAATTATCCATCCTAGGTTCTCGCTAATCCATGAATAGACAATTGTCATAAGGGAGTGCTAAATCTAATTCATGTTTCACATATTTTCCCAACTCGCTGACTCTTCCACGAATCAGACTCAGAATCATAAGCAAAACCATCACCAGTTGTTCTACCTCAGTAATTCTATATCAATACATCATACCCTCACTTGGAGCTAGTGAAACCACATTACTGCGACTACCCAAGGAGCACAAATTATCTCATTCAATGATGATCATCATCATGCAATCACATCATCAATTCATCTCATCAAGAACAGCCCTCAACATCCACCGACACCAGCATGAGTGGCCTCTCAATTGTACAAACACAAGCAATATAGGCAAGTAATACACAATTAAGGTACAAGTAGAACATGTAGCACATAATCAGGTAACATAGCATATATGATGTAGAAATCCAAAACAAATAGGCAAACCCAAACAATTCAAACATATGCAAATGATGAATGCCTGCCCTATGGCTGATGGTATCATCTGTCGGTTATCAAGCAAATCCGACGTGTCCAGTAGCTAACCCGGGCACATTCTCTCTATTTCGCACTAATATCATTAGAGGGAATATGTGCCCTGTTGCCATTAGAGGATATATGTGCCCTGTCGCCATTAGAGGGTATCTGTGCCCTATCGCCATTAGAGGGTATCGGTGCCCTGTCACCCTTACAACCAGAGAGAAAACACAAGCATACTCACATTCAACATTTTCCATCATTATTCATTTATCATATTCGTTCATTAATCATATATGCATTTATACTCAGCCATAATCAATAATGGCTTTGCTGTAACCTGGCAATAACTCAACCATCCGGCTCATGGTTCAATCAAGAACCATCCATTTATCAATAATTATAGCCCTTCGGCTCATGGTATGCACGGTACTTTCACCGTCATCTTCCATATCTCATATAATCATCTTTGATCATCATTAATCATAACTTTTCCCCTTGCTTCATTCGCAAGTTACCACATCCCTTAGCTCCTTTCTCATTGCTAAGCATATCAAAATGATTTAATACATAAGGGGTGAGATCGGAGGCTTAGAAGTATGAGATTTGGCTTTTAAAACTCAAAAATCAACTTTGGAATGAAAACAGGGCCACGCGTACATGTCCTCCACGCGCACGCATGGATGGCCACAATGTTCATTGACGCGTATGCGTGGGTGGAAAAACAGCAAAGGAACACGCACGCGTCAGCCACGCGTACGCGTGGGTGCGTTTGTGTCTGACGCACAAAACTGGCACAACTCCGGCACAACTCTCGGAAAAATGGCTCGCCATTGGGTGCAGCGCATCGATGCGCACGCGCACACCACGCACATGCGTGGATGGTGCCTTCTTGAAAAGCGACGCCTATGCATGGGGGGCATTCTGCTAAAAAATTTTCTAAGTTAAAAGCTGCAGAATTTACAGATTAAACCCCCAATCTTTCAACGGACATAACTTTCTCGTTTTAAATCATTTTTTGCCCGTTCTTTGAACGGCATGGACATCCCGAATCCAATTTTATTTCTAAACGAGTTTAGAACAAAACGGGGATCCGGAGTCCAGGTTATGTTCCGTCAAAATATGCCCAAAAATCATATTTTCATACAAAACCACAAAGTGCCATTTTCAACCCTTTGCAAAAATCAACCAAAGCATGCCAATTCCAACCCTTTTTGAAATCAATCAAAATATACCAAAATCAACATCAAGCCTCCTCAACTCATACATTAACACCTTACCACAATTCACAAAACCGCCATATAATCATTTTTACCCATTTCAAACAAATGGCTAAATTACAAACACATTAACATGTCATACATCCTTCTTCATCCCAATTTCCAATAATACTATTTCCAATCAACCATAATTATACATAATCAATATCATACTCACTATCACATGGTTTCACCCATAAATCAACGTTAATCATTCCTCAAGTATATATCACAACATACATATCTCTCATGCATCATCATACCATCAGGGCATCAATAATCATAATCACATATATGACCACATAATATATCTCAACCAAAACCAAACATACCTCATCTACATAATTTCACCCAAAATTACCAAATTCCACACTTCAAGTCCTCAAACTTTATTATTCAATAACCAACCCAATCATTCATATATTCATTATCTGAAATTCATCCAATCACTTGTGTCATCATACAATGCACACATCAACTTACCTTCCTTACCTCTTTCCGGCCTCCGGCCCAAAATCACGGCCTCCGGCCCAATTTCACAATTTAAATGCATAAACCACAAATCAATACTCATTACCCAATACATCAAATTCTCAATACACCAAGTATACAAGGCCACCCAATTCTCAACCCAATCATTAATTCACATTACATACCAACTATGCATATTAACACCAACCATTTACACAATCCAAACTTAATCCTAGGGGCATCTAGCCTAGGAATTCTCATCACACCACACGGTACTTAAATGAAACTTAAACCGTACCTCTTGTAGCCAAACTAATTGAGCCTCTTCTATGGAAGTCTCCACCAACCCTTAGCTCCAAGCCTCACCAAAGCCCCACAAGCAACACCAACCTCCCAATAGTGCATCAAAATCACCAAATACACTAACATAACCAATTTCACATACATACATCAACCTAGGGCTCATAAAAATGATAAATCACAAGGGTTTGAGTACTTCTTACCTCAGTCCATATGAAGTAGGGATAGAACCCGCTTAGAATCTATGTTGGAGTATCCCTAAACACCCAAAATCACAAGATTTCAACACTAACTACCCAAAAACGTGTAACAGTAGGGAATTTCGAAAACTGGACAGAGATGAATGGACTAATCACTACAAAACTTAGATAGAATTGTAGAGGATGAGAAGAGCGATGCGTGACTGCAAACGGTTCGTCAATCGGAGTTCTGTAACTCAAGTTATGGTAGTTTGAAGATCAAAGAGAGTTAGGTTTTCTCTCTTCTCTTCTCTCTTCTCAATTCAGTGGCCCTCTTCTTATTTTTAGGGTAAAATAAGCTGAAATACCAATAACTATTGTTTATATATGTTGGGTCTTAAGCCCACTTAGGCTCGGTTCGCTTATTTTGTTTGTTGGCCCAATTTTTAGGCCAAAACCCTTTAAGATTAGTGCTCTAAATCGCACTTTAAATATTTCTACCTCCCCTAATTATAATTTCTCATTTCTTAATCTTATTTACTCATAATCAATTTTCTTAGCTGCAGTACCAGACAGATCTCAGCCGGTACTGCCGGTCAAAATTTCACTGCGCGCTTTTATGCAGAAAACTGTTTTTCGACTCAGAAAAATTCACTGAATCCAAATATCATATTTAAATTATCAAATTCCAATTGCCAAATCTTCCAATCATATTCGCTCCTATTTAACTTACTATTTAATTAATTTTGGTTAGACCGGGTATTATAGCATAAAGACCTAATCATGAAGGTTGTAGAAGGCTTAGAGAAGGGGGGTTGAATCTATGACATTCTTCTACTTTAATGAAATAACCCTTCAATTACAAACTTTCAGTCTGAATCTGTTTGAACTCAGCAATGGAAAATATATGAGACAATTTTGTTTTGTCTCATGAATATCAAAAAACAGAATAGAGAAGGGAAGGGAGAAGTTGACACCATCAAGTATCCTGGTTCAGTTGCCTTGTTCCATGCAACCAATATCCGGTCTCCACTACAACCATGGTGGAATATCCACTATAGCTATGCTAATACCTAACTCTTCACTCTTAGTGCTTACCCAACTAAGAAAGGGGTACATCTCTGGTACAAGATACAAGATACAAAATCAACCTAAAAAAATATAAAATCACTATAGGCTTTTCACTTAAGTGTATCACTCAGCCTTTTGAACACTCATTGGCTTTTACTTGAGCTCTCTCTTTTGCCTTTTACCTCTCAAGAAATTACAGAATGATATACATTAAAAATGAACACTACAATCTGTAAAACATGAAGGAGATTGACTATTTCAAAAGCCTCTGTTGCTATGTGATGAACCAGATTTGCTTGACTTTGATCTAGTTCCTCATTCTGGAAGAATGCTCCTTTGATAGAAAGTACATTCCAAGTTAATGAAATCTCTCAGAGAAGACTTAGAACTTGAACTTCAAACCCTGGTTCTCTCTCCTTACCTCCGTATTAACAAAAATTTTGTTTTTGTCTATCTTTGCATGTTGCTGAGTTTCTCTCATCCAAGTCAACCTTTTCGAGCTGTGTGCTTCACCAACTTACCTTTCACTTTCTTCCATTAATCCCCAAATTAGGGATTTCAAAGCTGGTTCTTTTTACTTGACCGAAGATATCAAATCAGGAAAGAAAAATTGTTTCAATGGTAAACCCAAATCTGAACCATTAATAATGTGCTTTGGCTCCAAGAAACTTTATGAACCCTTCATTTACAGCAGCAGAGATCAAAGAATTCTTTATTTATTTAACCAAAAATGGTATTGCAGAAAGTTGGAGAATGAGTGAAGAAATTAACATGCATGCAAATGGAAATAAATAACCTTTATCTTCTGACTTAGCTTGAAATGGTTTGATTTGGGTGAATAAACCTTTGCTTTTTGGATTAAGCTTTTTCTTTATTTCTTCTATGGTGAAAAGAGCAATTGAACAAAGCTCTCTCTCTTTTGTTCTGATGCTGACTAAAGCAAGTGGAGAGAGGTAAGTCTTCAATCTTGGATGAGAAGCTTGATGTAGTCAACTTGGATTTGGGTTGAATATGTTTTCATTTAGCCCAGCTGATTTTTGCAATATTTCTTTGGGCTTTGAGTGCTTGAGAGCCCATTGAGAGACTTAGTTATTTTTCTATCTGTTTGGGCTGCTGCAACTATTTTATTTCTTTAGCCTACATCACTTTATCAAACACAATTAAAAACTAATTGAATGATTAACCCAATAAAATAATATTTGTCATCATTAATTAAAATTCGTTAATTTCTCAACTCAACAATCTCCCTCTGGATGACAATCATAACTGTAATATGGATCAAAATTAATTGAATTTGGATAAAGTTAAGAAACTTCCCTTTAAATTATGTCACTTGCTTTTATGTTGCTCCCCCTTTCTTTTTCAAGAGATGCTCCCCCTTGATTGATGCTCTTCTCTTCTTTCCTGTTTTCATATACTTATTAGGAACACAATAAAATACTATATACTATCCATGGATGCATCAATCAGCAAGGTTTTCAAATAGATTATCATCCAATGAAGCTAATCAAGGGAGTGTGAAAACACCCAAATGTGCATCCCAAAACTGAACAAAACATATAAGCAATAATAACAAATATCCAGCTCAAACCTTAACCAAAATAGAGCATCAAGACTAGAAAAGGCAAACAGCAACAGATCATATAAAGCAAATTCAACTTCACATGCTAAAAAATCATAACAGCAGTAACAAAATAACAAATTCATAAAATTCATATTCATGCCTACTACTCCCCCTTTTGTCATCAATGGTGGAACGAAAAAGAACTAAAACCTGCAACATAATGTTAGTTCAAAGTCCAAAACAAGTGAATAACTAAAATTAAGTACAACAGTTGTTAAAAGTATTGCAGTCATATGACATAGTCAAAGAGCAGTTCAAAAAGATAAACAACAACCGTTCTTGTGAGACAAGAGTGAATAAAAGGCTGCAGCAACATAAGACAATTTCAGGCATCCGAACCATTCTCTTTAGAGGCAGCATCTTCTTCAGGATCAGTGGCAGCATTGTTATCCTGTTGGAGATTATCAATAAATTTCAAGAAAACTGCCACTCTATCTCTGGATTTTCTGAGGAAGATCTCATGCTTGGTGGCCAGTTTTCTTTGCTCCATACTCATAGCAATCAGATAGTTTGATTGAGAGACAAACTCTTGTACCAGATCCTTAATCACTCCAGATAAGACAAATTTGTGTCTAGTGGAGGCTGAAGTCCCCGTGTTAGAAGGAGGAGGAGTGTCTTTTGTTTCATAGTCATCATCATCATCATCAAGAACCACCGTTTCAGAACGAGTGGGTACCTTTTTCGGCTGTTTCCCTGAACCACCTCCTTTTAAATAAGAGTGTCTATTTTCATATGACTCATTTCACAAGTCAACACCAAAATGTTCAAAATTACAGGTTCATGCCATAAGGAAGAGCTTTATCCTTCTTCTCACTTCTAACACAATCAAACATATATCTTACCATTAAATATACAAAAGAGATTTCTGTTTTTGTGAGAATAGTATACAAAATAAGAGAATCGGTGTAAGATACCCTTTGATATGAAGTACTCTGAGAAAGGTTGATATGGTTCACTATACGGTGCAACTGAGCACGAGTGTAACCCAGGACTTTGTGAGTTGGAGTGATGCCATCAATCGAAGAAATATATTCACATACATAGGTCAGAGCATCATTGAAAGAGAGACCTACCCCTTCCTCCTACTTACCAGATGTATAGGTACATGCACCAGCATCAATGTATTTCATAGAATCACTGATCGTTTTATTATTAAGAATTATGTCACGGCCTTTTACATAGGAATGAATAGTACCCTCATGGTAAGTGATGTTTGCATAAAATTTCTTGACTAAAATTGGGTGAACCGTTTTTTTTAAAAGATGGCTCCAGTCTTGAAAAATAAGTTATTAACAAAAAGAAAACCTTTTCTTTCTAGATTAGGTAAATCAATGAGAAAAGAGGGACATAGAGTGCGATGAGCAATAACATTTTCAAAGAAATTATTATTCATGGCAGATCTAAATATGTGAGGGTTGTAATTTGAGTGGGAGGTCATGAAGTGTGATTTGATTTAAAAAAAATGAATATTTTAAAATAATAAAAACTGATTTAAATAAAACCTTTTTACAAAAAGACAAAGTAAAAATCACATGGGTTTTAAGGAAACATATTGGACCACCATATGTAACACTCATTGGGCCCAAAGATGGTAGTGTTTTAAGGAAACATGTTGGACCACTCAGAATCTGAATTTTAGAGTTGGCCCATATGATGCAGCAAGTGCATTATAGCCTAGAAAATGAAGTTCAGAAAGATGATTCTTCATTTTCCCAGAATTGTCTCATCCCATCCTGTGAGACAAAAACTTCAACAAACACATTAGCAATGTGCAAACAATAAATCATAATTTATAATCCCTAAACTAGTCCTAGGCATGCAGAATCTGTCTTCAGCTAGTGGTTTGGTGAAAAAATCTGCTAATTGATCCTCTGATTTAACAAATTGAATGCTAATATTCCCTTTTCGAACATGTTCTCTTATTGAGTGAAATCTCACTTCAATATGTTTAGTTCTAGAGTGCAAAACTGGACTCTTTAAAATATTAATAGCACTCATATTGTCACACAACAAGGAAATATTTTCAGCATTTAATTTATAATCAGTAAGCTATGTTTTTAACCACATAAGCTGAAAACAACAGGAAGAAGCAGCTATATACTCAGCCTCTGCAGTGGATAAAGCCACTGTAGACTACTTCTTACTTGACCATACATTTAGAGACTTTTCAAGGAAACAACATATGCCTGATGTGCTCCTTCTATCAACTCTATCTCCAACAAAATCTGCATCACAATAACCAACTATAGAAAAATTATTAGTCTTAGGATACCATAAACCAAAATTGGATGTGCCATAAACATATCTAATAATCCTCTTAACTGCTGAAAGATGTGACTCTTTTGGTTTTGATTAGAATCTTGAACACATTCCAACACTTTGCACAATATCAGGTCTAGAGGAAGTTAAGTACATAAGAGAGCCAATCATTCCTCTATACCTAGTCTCATCTACATCTTTCTCAGTTTCTTCCTTTTCTAATTTTGAATTAGGGTGCATGGGAGTTCTCATGGGTTTGACATTTTTCATACCAAATTTCTTAACTAGTTCCTTGGCATACTTCTCTTTATGAATAAAAATACCATTTTTAGTTTGATTAATTTGAAGCCCGAGGAAAAAATTAAGTTCACCCATCATACTCATGTCAAATTCACTTGTCATGAGTTTTCCAAATTTAGTACAAAAGGATTCATTAGCTGATCCAAAAATAATGTCATCAACATAAATTTGGACTAGAATGAAAGAATCATTAGAATTCTTGATAAATAGAGTAGCGTCTATGGTGCCTCTTTGAAAACCATTTTTCAAAAGAAAAGAGATAAGTCTCTCATACCAAGCTCTAGGAGCTTGTCTTAAATCATAGAGAGCTTTTGATAGTTTGAAAATATGGTTAGAAAATTCTTTATTTTCAAAACCAGGCGACTGAGCCACATACACGTCTCTATCTATCACACCATTCAAGAATGCACATTTCACATCCATTTGATATAATTTAAGACCGCAAAAGGCAGCATAAACTAGAAGAAGTCTTATGGCTTCCATTCGGGCAACATGGACAAAGGATTCATCAAAATCTATTCCCTCTTCTTGGTCATATCCTTGTGCCACCAATCTTGCTTTATTTCTTGCAATGCTTCCAACTTCACCAAGCTTGTTTCGAAATATCCACTTAGTGCTGGTCACTTTCTTTCCACTAGGCTTTGGAACTAATGTCCATATTTGATTCTTTTCAAACTCATGAAGCTCATCCTCCATTACCTTTACCCAAGAAGAGTCATCAAGGGCTTCCTTGACGTTTTGAGGCTCCATTTAAGAGAGAAAAGTAATGTTTGTTTCTTCATTTGCTTTTCTAGTGGAGGAACGAGTTTTGACACCTTATGACACATCCCCAATGACAAACTCGTAGGGACAGTTCTTTAAGAATCTCCATTCATGTGGTCTTGTAGACTTAGAAGCAGATTCGGTCACTAAGAGATTTAAGGAGCTGGTGGTTTCAGTATTTTCTCTAGAATCATGAGACAAAACAGAATTGTCTCGTGTTAGATTTTCAACAGTTGCAGGTTCTGATTTAGTTTGCTCAGAATTTTCACTTTCATGATTTTGGGCTTTTTCATCATCCTTTTGAGCCTGATTTCCTACATCACAATCTTCCAAAATACTTTTAACCAAGTTAGTATCACAAAATATAACGTGTATGGACTCCTTAATTATTCTAGCATCTTGATGATAAACTCTATATACTTTACAAGTTGTGGAATATCCTACAAATAAACACACATATACCATTGGATCAAATTTTCCCAAATTATCTTTGTTATTTAAAACAAAACAATTGCATCCAAAGATATGCAAGTAATTTAGAAGGCAAAGATTGGATTGAAGGAATGAAGAAAAAGCATGTAAAAATGGAGAATTCATGAAGAAATGAGGATTTGCTGAATTCAGGGTGATGCGTATACGTGGCCCATGCGTATATGATGAGCGGATATTTTATACGCTTTTTGGGGGTAATTTCATGTAGTTTTTAGTATGTTTTAGTTAATTTTTAGTATATTTTTATTAATTTTTAGGCAAAAATCATATTTCTGGACTTTACTATGAGTTTGTGTGTTTTTCTGTGATTTCAGGTATTTTCTGGCTGAAATTGAGGGAGCTGAGCAAAAATCTGACTCAGGCTGAAAAAGGACTGCTGATGCTGTTGGATTCTGACCTCCCTGCACTCGGAATGGATTTTTCTGGAGCTCAAGGAGTCCAATTGGCGCGCTCTCAATTGGGTTGGAAAGTAGACATCCAGGGCTTTCCAGCAATAAATAATAGTCTATACTTTGCGCAAAGATAAACGACGTAAACTGGCGTTTAACGCTAGTTCCATGTTGCATTCTGGCGTTCAGCGCCAGAAACAGGTTGCAAGTTGGAGTTAAACGCCAGAAACAGGTTACAACCTGGCGTTTAACTCCGGAAACAGTCCAGGCACGTGAGAAGCTCAAGTCTCAGCCCCAGCACACACCAAGGGGGCGCCAGAAGTGGATTTCTGCACCATCTATCTTAGTTTACTCATTTTCTGTAAACTTAGGTTACCAATTTAGTATTTAAACAACTTTTAGAGACTTATTTTGTAGCTCATGACATTTTTAGATCTGAACTTTGTACTTTTGACGGCATGAGTCTCTAAACTCCATTGTTGGGGGTGAGGAGCTCTGCAGCGTCTCGATGAATTAATGCAATTATTTCTGTTTTCTATTCAAACACGCTTGTTCCTATCTAAGATGTTCATTCGCGCTTTAATATGAAGAAGGTGATGATCCGTGACACTCATCATCATTCTCAACCCATGAACGTATGCCTGACAACTACCTCCGTTCTACATTAGACTGAATGAGTATCTCTTAGATTCCTTAATCAGAATCTTTGTGGTATAAGCTAGAATCCATTGGCAGCATTCTTGAGAATCCGGAAAGTCTAAACCTTGTCTATGGTATTCTGAGTAGGATTCAAGGATTGGATGACTGTGATGAGCTTCAAACTCATGAGTGTTGGGCATAGTGACAGACACAAAAGGATTAATGGATCCTATTCTGACGTGATCGAGAACCGACAGATGATTAGCCGTGCTGTGACAGAGCATTTGGACCATTTTCACTGAGAGGATGGGAAGTAGCCATTGACAATGGTGACACCCTACATACAGCTTGCCATGGAAGGAGCCTTGCATGTTTGAAAATGAGAAAGCATTATGTTACAGGAATTCAGAAGACAAAGCATCTCCAAAACTCCAACATATTCTCCATTAGTGCATAATAAGTATTATTTAATCCATGCTCTCTTGTTTATTTGCAAGTCAATTGATAACTATAATTGGTATCCTGACTAAGATTAATAAGATAACCATAGCTTACTTCAAACCAACGATCTCCGTGGGATTCGACCCTAACTCACGTAAGGTATTACTTGGACGACCCAGTGCACTTGCTGGTTAGTTGTGCGGATTGCAAAAAGTGTGATTGCAATTTCGTGCACCGGTATACGTGGGAAGAAAACCTGCCAGGCGACGCGTATACGTGGCCCATGCGTATACGTGGGAAGCAGCATGTGACCAACTTAAAGGCAATACGTTGGGGGTGATTTTTGAGCCATCCAGGCCCAAATCCAACACATTTCTGATGCTATTGAACCCAAGGATTGAAGGGGGAATGAACCAAGTTGTTATAGTTGAGTTTTCATCATGTTTTAGGTTAGGCTTCTAGAGAGAGAAGCTCTCTCTTCTCTCTAGAATTAGGGTAGAAACTAGGGTAAAGTAAGGTTAATCTCTCTTAGATTTAGCTTTCAATTCTTGTTTTGATTTAGTTTTCCCTTTTAATTCCTTGTTATTACACCTTTGCTCTTCTAGTTCTTGTTGTTAATTTCCTTTTCATGTCATTTTTATGTTGATGCACTCTTGTTAGTTTTAATTTCCATTAATGCAATTTATGTTTTCATGTTCTTATTGTTTAATTAAGTTGTTGTTATTGTTTTCTTACATTGGGTAGTTGTAGCTTTTATTAATTCTTGTATTTTATGATGTTTATCTTTATTGCACTCTAGGTGTTTGATAAAAATATTTTCACTAGTTATAGAGTAGTTTTCTATACTCTTGGCCTAGGTTAAGGGAATTGAGTGACCTTGAGTCATTGGATCTAATTGGATTGGTGATTTAGGAACCCTTGGTGGTCAATTTGATACCCATTAACACTAGCCTACTACTAAGTTAATTAGTAGCTAGGTTGGGAGTTATGGGTTGATGTTGATCAACCCTATTTGACATACTTCAAGCATAAAAGTAGACTTGATGGGTTTGGTCCCTCATAATTGTCAATATATGGTTATTAGACAAGGATGGTGATCTCAATTTCTATGCCTTAGCCAAGAGTTCTTTTCCTTTCCTTTAATTTAGTTGATGAAAGGTAGGCTATTTGGGTAAGTGAGCTAAATGAAATAATGGCCTCAATCATATAAATGCATGTATACATGGAATAATGGATATAAAGAATCAAACAAATCAAAGATTATAATCATAGAAAGAGAATAATCACACACAAGAAGGAAAATAGTGGTTATATGATGTAACCACATGATGAGCGGATAATTTATACGCTTTTGGCATTGTTTTTAGGTAGTTTTTAGTAGGATCTAGCTACTTTTTAGTATATTTTTATTAGTTTTTAAGAAAAATTCGTATTTCTGGACTTTATTATGAGTTTGTGTATTTTTTTGTGATTTCAGGTATTTTCTGGCTGAAATTGAGGGACCTGAGCAAAAATCTGATTAATGAGGTTGAAAAAGGACTGCTGATGTTGTTGGATTCTGACCTTCCTGCACTCGAAATGGATTTTTTGGAGCTACAGAAACCCAAACGGTGCACTCTCAAATGCGTTGGAAATTAGACATCCAGGGATTTTCAGCAATATATAATAGTCCATACTTTGCTCGAGTTTTGATGATGCAAACTGGCATTCAAACACCAACTTCCTACCCTATTCTGGCGTTAAACGCCAGAAACAGAATAGAAGCTGCAGTTAAATGCCCAAACTGGCATAAAAGCTGGCGTTTAACTCCAAGAAAAGTTTCTACACTGAAAGCTTCAATGCTCAGCCCAAGCACACACCAAGTGGGCCCAGAAGTGGATTTCTGCCTCATTTACTTATTTCTGTAACCCTAGTAACTAGTTTAGTATAAATAAAACTTTTTACTATTGTACTGGGGGAGCCGGGGACTTTTGGAACATCTTTGGATCATTTTTAGTCCTTAGACATTGGGGGTTGGCCTCACAGCCGTGCATGGACCATTATCACTTATGTATTTTCAACGATGGAGTTTCTACACACCATAGATTAAGGTGTGGAGCTCTACTGTTCCTCGAGTATTAATACAATTACTACTGTTTTCTATTCAATTCAAGCTTATTCTTATTCTAAGATGTTCACTCGCACTTCAACCTAATGAATGTGATGATCTGTGACACTCATCACCATTCTCACTTATGAATGTATGCCTGACAAACACTTCCGTTCTACCTGCAAAAGCTAGAGTGTGTATCTCTTGAATTCCTGGTCCTTGCGTTTGATTGCCTCTCTTGACAAAAGAGCCTTCAATTCCTTGAGATCAGAGTCTTCGTGATATAAGCTAGAACCAATTGGCAGCATTCTTGAGATCTGGAAAGTCTAAACCTTGTCTGTGGTATTTCGAGTAGGATCTGGGATGGGATGACTGTGACGAGCTTCAAACTCATGACTGTTGGGCATAGTGACAGACGCAAAAGGATCACTAGATTATATTCCCACACAAGTGAAAACCGACAGATGATTAGCCCTACGTAACCTGTGGCTGGACCATTTTCACTGAGAGGACGGGAGGTAGTCATTGACAACGGTGATACCCGAACATACAGCTTGCCATAGAAAGGAGTATGAGTGATTGAATGAAGACAGTAGGAAAGCAGAGATTCAGAAGGAATAACGCATCACCATACGCTTATCTAAAATTCCCACCAATGAATTACATAAGTATCTCTATCTTTATTTTGTGTTTATTTATCTTTTAATTATCAAAACTTCATAACCATTTTAATCCGCCTGACTGAGATTTACAAGATGACAATAGCTTGCTTCAAGCCGACAATCTCCGTGGGATCGACCCTTACTCACGTAAGGTTTATTACTTGGACAACCTAGTGTACTTGCTGGTTAGTTGTGCAAAGTTATGAAAAAGAGTTGAGATTACAATTGTGCATACCAAGTTGTTAGTGCCATTGAGATCACAATTTCGTGCACCAAGTTTTTGGCACCGTTGCCGGGGATTGTTCGAGTTTGGACAACTGACGGTTCATCTTGTTGCTCAGATTAGGTAATTTTCTTCTTCTTTCAACCTTTATTTTATTTTCATAAAGTTTCAAAAATCTTTCAAAATTTTTCTTCTTTTTCGTTTTTCTAAAAATAATTTTCGAAAAAAAATCCAAAAAACTTTATAAAATCATAAAATCAAAAATATTTTGTGTTTCTTGTTTGAGTTAGTGTCAATTTTCAAGTTTGGTGTCAATTGCATCTTTTTAAATTTTCTAAAAAATTTTTTTCTCGAAAATTCATGCATTGCATTCTTCATGATCTTCAAGTTGTTCTTGATAAGTCTTCTTGTTTGATCTTCATATTTTCTTGTTTTGTGTCTTTTGTTGTTTTTCATATGCATTTTTTAATCCATAGTATCTAAACATTGAAAATTTCTAAGTTTGGTGTCTTTCATGTTTTTCTTTTCTTGAAAATTTTTCAAAAATAAGTCTTGATGTTCATCTTGATCTTCAAAGTGTTCTTGGTGTTCATCTTGACATTCAAAGTGTTCTTGCATGTTTTCTTTGTTTGATCTTAATTTTTCATGTTTTGAGTCATTTTTGTGTTTTTCTCTCTTCTCATTAAAAATTCAAAAAATAAAAAAATATATATTTTCCTTATTTAACTCATAAATTTCGAAATCTTTGGGTTGACTTAGTCAAAAATTTTTAAAATAAGTTGTTTCTTGTTAGTCAAGTCAATATTTCAATTTCAAAAATTTATCTTTTCAAAATCTTTTTCAAAATCAAATCTTTTTCATTTTTTTCCTTTGTTTTTCGAAAATTTTAAAAATTGTTTTTCAAAATCTTTTTCTTAATTTCATTTCAAATTTTCAAAAACTTTACTAACAATTAATGTGATTGATTCAAAAATTTCAAGTTTGTTACTTTCTTGTTAAGAAAGGTTCAAACTTTAAATTCTAAAATCATATCTTTTAGTTTCTTGTTAGTCAAGTCATTAACTTTAATTTTCAAAATCAAATCTTTCTAAATTTTTTTTTCAAATATTTTTCAAAATAAATTTCAATCCTATCTTTTCAATCATATTTTTTCAAACATATCTTTTTCAAATCATATCTGTTTCAAAATTAATTTCAAAATATCTTTTTCTAACTTCTTATCTTTTCGAAATTAATTTCAAAATCTTTTTCAAAACCACCTAACCACTTTTCTCTCTCTAATTTTCGAAAATCACCTTCCTCTTTTTCAAAAATCTTTTTATTTAACTAATTGTTTTAACTTTTAATTTTATTCCTTTTCTTAATTTTCAAATTCTAACTAAATTTTAAAATAAAAACAAAAATATTTTCCTTTTCCTTTTAATTATTTTTGAAAACTCCCCCTCTCTCCTTCTATTTATTTTATTTATTTACTAACACTTCTCCTCCACTCATAAAAAATTCGAACCCTTTCCCTCTCTTGAGTTCAAATTTTTCTCTTTCTTTCCTCATTCTTATTTTTCTTCTCTTCTACTCACATAAAGGAATCTGTATACTGTGACATAGAGGATTCCATACTTTCTTTGTTTTTTTCTCTCTCATATGAGCAGGAACAAAGAAAAAGGAATTCTTGTTGAAGTTGATCTTGAACCTGAAAGGAACTTGAGGAGGAAGCTAAGAGCAGCTAAAGCACAGTACTCTGAAGAGGGTCTGACTGAAATTTTCAAACAGGAAAAGGATATGGCAGCCGAAAATAATAACAACAATAATAACGCAAGGAGGATGCTTGGTGATTATACTACACCTACTTCCAACTTTTATGGAAGAAGCATCTCAATCCATGCCATTGGAGCAAACAATTTTGAGCTGAAGCCTCAACTAGTTGTTCTAATGCAACAGAACTGCAAGTTTCATGGACTTCCATCAGAAGATCCCTACCAATTTTTAACTGAGTTCTTGCAGATCTGTGAGACTGTTAAGACTAATGGAGTAGATCCTGAAGTCTACAGGCTCATGCTTTTCCCTTTTGCTGCAAGAGACAGAGCTAGAACATGGTTGGACTCACAACCTAAAGATAGCCTGGACTCTTAGGATAAGCTGGTCACAGCCTTCTTGGCCAATTTCTTTCCTCCTCAAAAGCTGAGCAAGCTTAGAGTAGATGTTCAGACCTTCAAGCAAAAAGATGGTGAATTCCTCTAGGAAGCTTGGGAAAGATACAAGCAGATGACTAAAAAGTGTCCTTCTGACATGCTTTCAGAATGGACCATTATGGATATATTCTATTATGGTCTATCTGAGTTCTCCAAGATGTCACTGGACCATTCTGCAGGTGGATCCATTCATCGAAAGAAAATGCCTGCAGAAGCTCAAGAACTTATTAAAATGGTTGCAAACAACCAATTCATGTACACTTCTGAGAGGAATCCTGTGAGTAATAGGATGCCACAAAGAAAGGGAGTTCTTGAAATTGATGCTCTAAATGCCATATTGGTTCAGAACAAAATGTTGACTCAACAAGTCAACATGATTTCTCAAAGTCTGAATGGATGGCAAAATGCATCCAACAGTACTAAAGAGGCATCTTCTGAAGAAGAAGTTTATGATCCTGAGAACCCTGCAATGGCAGAGGTAAATTACATGGGTGAACCTTATGGAAACACCCACAATTCCTCATGGAGAAATCATCCAAATTTCTCATGGAAGGAACAACAAAAGCCTCAACAAGGCTTTAATAATGGTGGAAGAAACAGGCTTAGCAATAGCAAGCCTTTTCCATCATCTTCTCAGTAACAGACAGAGAATTCTGAGCAAAGCCCCTCTAGCTTAGCAAACATAGTCTATGATCTGTCTAAGGCCACTTTAAGTTTCATGAGTGAAACAAGGTCCTCCATTAGAAATTTGGAGGCACAAGTGGGCCAGCTGAGTAAGAAAATCCCTGAAACTTCTCCTAGTACTCTCCCAAGAAATATATAAGAGAATCCAAAAAGAGAGTGCAAGGCTATTGAAATAATCAATATGGCCAAATGCACAAATGAGGAGAAAGACATGAATCCCAGTGAGGAAGACCTCCTGGGACCTCCTCTGAACAAAAAGGAGTTCCAGACTGAGGAACCTAAGGAATCTGAGGCTCACCTAGAGACCATAGAGATTCCATTGAACCTCCTTTTGTCATTCATGAGCTCTGAGAACTATTCTTCCTCTGAAGAGGATGAAGATGTAACTGAAGAGCAAGTTGCTCAATATCTAGGAGCCATCATGAAGCTGAATGCCAAGTTGTTTGGTAATGAGACTTGGAAAGGTGAACCTCCCTTGCTCATTAGTGAACTAGATACATGGGTTCAGCAAACTCTACCTCAAAAGAAATAAGATCCTGGTAAATTCTTAATACCCTGTACCATAGGCACCATGATCTTTGAGAAGGCTCTGTGTGACCTGGGGTCAGGTATAAGTCTTATGCCACTCTCTGTAATGGAGAAGCTAGAGATCTTTGAGGTACAAGCTGCAAGAATCTCATTAGAGATGGCAGACAAGTCAATAAAACAAGCTTATGGATTGGTAGAGGACGTGTTAGTGAAGGTTAAAGGCCTTTACATCCCTGCTAATTTCAAAATCCTAGACACTGGGAAGGAGGAGGATGAATGCATCATCCTTGAAAGACTCTTCCTAGCCACAGCAGGAGCTGTGATTGATGTTGACAGAGGTGAACTAGTCCTTCAATTGAATGGGGACTACCTTGTGTTTAAAGCTCAAGGTTATCCTTCTGTAAACATGGAGAGGAAGCATGAAAAGCTTCTCTCAATACAGAGTCAAACAAAGCCCCCACAGTCAAACTCCAAGTTTGGTGTTAAACCCCCACATTTAAACTCTAAGTTTGGTGTTGGGAGGTCCTAACAATGCTCTGATGATCTGTGAAGCTCCATGAGAGCCCACTGTCAAGCTATTGACATTAAAGAAGCGCTTATTAGGAGGCAACCCAATTTTTATTTATCTATATTTCTCTTGTTCTTTTATGTTTTATTAGGTTTATGATCTTGTGGAGTCACAAAACAATTGCAAAAATTAAAAATAGAATAAAAAACAACAGAAGAAAAAGCACACCCTGGAGGAAGAGCTTACTGGTGTTTAAACGCCAGTAAGGAGCATCTAACTGGTGTCCAACGCCAGAACAGAGTATGAATCTGGCGTTGAATGCCAGAAACAAGCAGCAGTCTGGCGTTTAAACGCCAGTATTGCACCCTGAGGAAAGCTGGCATTTAACGCTAGCAACAAGCATCAGGCTGGCGTTAAACGCCAGAAACATGCTACATTTGGGCGTTTAATGCCAGAAACAAGCTTCAGTCTGGCGTTAAACGCCAGGATTGCATGCAGAGGGCGTTCTACACGCCTAATTGGTGCAGGGATGATAAATCCTTGACACCTCAGGATCTGTGGATCCCACAGGATCACCTCAGGATCTGTGGACCCCACAAGATCCCCACCTACCTCAACTCACTTTCTCACCTCTTCACCACTCACATCCATCCACTCTTCCCCATAAACCCCACCTACCTTCAAATTCAAAATCTCTTTCCCACCCAAACCCACCCTAAATGACCGAACCTACTACCCTCTCCATCCACTATATAAACCCCTCCATCCTTCTTCATTTTCACACAACACAACCCTCTCTTCTCCCCCTTGGCCGAAACCCACACATCTCTCCCTCTCCTCCATATCTTCTTCTTCTTCTTCTAATCTTTTCATTTCTTTGCTCGAGGGCGAGCAACATTCTAAGTTTGGTGTGGTAAAAGCATAGCTTTTTTGTTTTTCCATAACCATTGATGGCACCTAAGGCCGGAGAAACCTCTAGAAAGAGAAAAGGGAAGGCAAAAGCTTCCACCTCCGAGTCATGGGAGATGGAGAGATTCATCTCTAAAGCCCATCAAGACCACTTCTATGAAGTTGTGGCCAAGAAGAAGGTGATCCCTGAGGTCCCTTTTATGCTCAAGAAAAATGAGTATCTAGAGATCCGACATGAGATCCAAAGAAGAGGTTGGGAATTTCTTACCAACCCCATTCAACAAGTCAGAATCTTAATGGTTCAAGAGTTCTATGCCAATGCATGGATCACTAGGAACCATGATCAAAGTATGAACCCGAATACAAAGAATTATCTTACAATGGTTTGGGGGAAATGCTTATATTTCAGTCCGGAAAATGTGAGGTTGGCGTTCAACTTATCTATGATGCAAGAAGACGCATGCCCCTACACTAGAAGGGTCAACTTTGATCAAAGGTTGGACCAAGTCCTCATGGACATATGTGTGGAAGGAGCTCAATGGAAAAGAGACTCAAAAGGCAAGCCGGTTCAATTGAGAAGACTGGATCTTAAGCCTGTGGCTAGAAGATGGTTGGAGTTCATCCAACGCTCCATCATCCCCACTAACAACTGATCCGAAGTAACTGTGGATCGGGCCATCATGATCCATAGCATCATGATTGGAGAGGAAGTAGAAGTTCATGAAGTCATCTCTCTAGAACTCTTCAAAGTAGCCGAAAAGCCCTCCACCTTGGCAAGGCTAGCTTTTCCTCATCTCATTTGCCATCTATGCTACTTAGCTGGAGTTGTCATAGAAGGAGACATCCTCATTGAAGAGGACAAGCCCATCACTAAGAAGAGGATGGAGCAAACAAGAGAGCCTATTCATGGATCTCAAGAGACGCATGAGGAAGCTCATCATCAAGGAATCCCTGAGATGCCTCAAGGGATGCATTTTCCTCCAAATAACTATTGGGAACAACTCAATACTTCTCTAGAAGGATTGAGTCATGACATGACCCAATTAAGGGTGGAACACCAAGAGCACTCCATCATTCTCAATGAGATTAGAGAAGATCAAAGAGTTATGAGCGAGGAGCAACAAAGGCAAGGAAGAGACATAGAGGAGCTCAAGAACACCATTGGTCCTTCAAGGAGAAGGCGCCACCATCACTAAGGTGGACTCATTCCTTAACTTCCTTGTTCTTATCTCTCTGTTTTTCGGTCCTTAAGCTTCATGTTTGTCTATGTTTGTGTCTTTATTACATGATCATTAGTGTCTAGTGTCTATGTCTTAAGGCCATGAATAATTCCATGAATCCTTCACCTTTCTTAAATGAAAAATGTTTTTTAGAAAAGAACAAGAAGTACATGAGTTTCGAATTAATCCTTGAAATTAGTTTAATTATATTGATGTGGTGACAATACTTTTTGTTTTCTGAATGAATGCTTGAACAGTGCATATTTTTTATCTTGTTGTTTATGAATCTTAAAATTTTTGGCTCTTGAAAGAATGATGAAAAAGAGAAATGTTATTGATAATCTGAAAAATCATAAAATTGATTCTTGAAGCAAGAAAAAGCAGTAAAAAAGCAAAAGCTTGTGAAAAAAAGGGCGAAAGAAAAGAAAAAGAAAGCAAGCAGAAAAAGCCAAAAGCTCTTTAAACCAAAAGGCAAGGGTAAAAAGGATCCAAGGCTTTGAGCATCAATGGATAGGAGGGCCCAAGGAAATAAAATACAGACCTAAGCAGCTAAATCAAGCTGTCCCTAACCATGTGCTTGTGGCATGCAGTTCCAAGTGAAAAGCTTGAGACTGAGTGGTTAAAGTCGTAATCCAAAGCAAAAAGAGTGTGCTTAAGAGCTCTAGACACCTCTAATTGGAGACTTTAGCAAAGCTGAGTCACAATCTGAGAAGGTTCACCCAGACATGTGTCTATGGCATTTATGTATCGGGTGGTAATACTGTAAAACAAAGTGCTTAGGGCCACGGCCAAGACTCATAAAAGTAGCTGTGTTCAAGAATCAACATACTTAACTAGGAGAATCAATAACACTATCTGAACTCTGAGTTCCTATAGAATTTATACGCTTTTTGGCATTATTTTTAGGTAGTTTTTAGTAGGATCTAGCTACTTTTGGGGATGTTTTTATTAGTTTCTATGCAAAATTCATATTTCTAGACTTTACTATGAGTTTGTGTGTTTTTCTGTGATTTCAGGTATTTTCTGGCTGAAATTGAGGGACCTGAGCAAATATCTGATAGGAGGCTGACAAAAGACTGCTGATGCTGTCGAATTCTGGCCATTCGGCCATGCCTGAACCTTGATCACTTATGTATTTTCAACGGTGGAGTTTCTACACACCATAGATTAAGGTGTGGAGCTCTGCTGTACCTCGAGAATTAATGCAATTATTATTGTTCTTCTATTCGATTCAAGCTTATTCTTATTCTAAGATATTCGCTGCACTTCAACCTGATGGATGTGATGATCCGTGACACTCATCATCATCCATCCTAATGAACGCGTGCTTGACAACCACTTCCGTTTTACCTTAGACCGAATGTGTATCTCTTGGATTCCTTAATCAGAATCTTCGTGGTATAATCTAGAACCCTTTGGCAGCCATTCTTGAGAATCCGAAAAGTCTAAATCTTGTCTGTGGTATTCCGAGTAGGATTCAGGGATTGAATGACTGTGACGAGCTTCAAACTCGCGATTGTTGGGCGTAGTGACAGACGCAAAAGAATCAATGGATTCTATTCCGACATGATCGAGAACCGACAGATGATTAGCCGTGCTGTGACAGAGCATTTGGACCATTTTCACTTAGAGAATGGGAAGTATCCATTAACAACGGTGATGCCCTACATACAGCTTGCCATAGAAAGGAGTAAGAATGATTGGAGGAAGACAGTAGGAAAGCAGAGATTCAGAAGGGACAAAGGATCTCCATACACTTATCTGAAATTTCTGCCAAGGATTTACATAAGTATCTCTTTCATCTATTTTATGCTTTATTTATTATTATTTTTGAAAACCATTATAACCATTTGAATCCGCCTGACAGAGATTTATAAGATGACCATAGCTTGCTTCATACCAACAATCTCCGTGGGATCGACCCTTACTCACGTAAGGTTTATTACTTGGACGACCCAGTGCACTTGCTGGTTAGTTGTGCAAAGTTGTGAAGAATGTGAGTGAACCATAGTAATGTGCACCAAGTTTTTGGAGCCATTACTAAGAATTGTTCGAGTTATAAAAAGTGTAAATCACAATTTTGCCTATCAGACACCTTCTTGTTAAGTCCTTAAATCTCTCCCATGCCTCATAGAGAGTTTCACCATCTTTTTGCCTGAAGGTTTGTACCTCAGCTCTCAACCTATTAATTCTTTGAGGAGGGTAGAATCTCACCAGAAATTTGTTCACCACTTCTTCCCAATTTGTTAAACTCTCTTTCGGGAAAGATTCTAGCCATTTAGATGCTTTGTCTCTGAGTGAAAAAGGGAACAAAAGCAGTCTATAGACATCTGGATGAACACCATTAGAATTCACAGTGTCACATATTCTTAGGAAGGTGGTTAGATGTTGATTGGGGTCTTCTTGGGAACTTCCTCCGAATGAACAGTTGTTCTGAACAAGGGTGATGAGCTGGGGTTTTAATTCAAAGTTATTGGCTTTTATGGTTGGCTTTTGGATACAACTTCCATAATTTCTTGGGTTTGGATTGATGTAAGAGCCTAGAACTCTTCTCTCTTGCCCAGCATGATTCACAGTGCCTTCTCTGGCATGGTTGTGAGCTTCTTCTTCATGGTTGTTTTCCAGGTTCTCCTCCATGTTTGTTTCAAAGTACCCCTCCTCTTCCTCAGCACCAACGACTCTTTTCCCTCTTGCTTCCCTCCTTAATCTAAGGAAGGTCCTCTCAGGTTCAGAATCAAAGGAAGTTGAAACTCCGCTTCTTCTTCCTGTCATACAACTAACAGAGCACACAGCAAGAAATAAAATGAAGAGATTATTCTTGTTAGAGTGGCTGTTAGTGTGAGTGGTGCAAATTATCAAACAGTTAGTGGGTTAGTGAACACAATTGTAAATAACAACAAAGAAAAAGAAAACAAAGAGGGAAGAGGGGATAATGGAAGAAAACAACTGAAACTGAAGGTAAATGACTAGGTAAAATTAACAAGCAAAAGAAAAATGTTCAATCTAGTGATCTTCCAACTTAATCATTGTCGATACAAAATCAATCCCCGGCAACGGCGCCATAAACTTGATGCACGAAAACTTATCTCTCAACAAATTTCCCTTCGACAAGTATACCGAATTATCGTCAAGTAAAAACTCACAATAGAGTGAGGTCGAATCCCATAGGGATTGATTGGTCAAGCAACTTTAGTTGGAAAAATGTGCTAGTTGAGCTAAACAGAAATTGAGTTGAGAATTATAGAAAATTAAATGACGGGAAAGTAAATTGCAGAAAGTAAATTGTAGAATCTTAAATGGGGATTTGGGGAGATGAGCATAAAGATAAATGGCAGAAAGTAAAGAGAATGGGTAAGATCCAAAATGGGGGATTCATTGGGCTTAGTAGATGTTGCATTCTCCAGATCAAGTTCATTCTCATCTCTTCCTCAATCAATGCATTCATTGATCTCTTGGCAATCTTAGGTGATTGGATCCCAATTCCTTGGCAACCCAATCTCTCTAAGCTTGAACAATTGCCCAATTCCTTGATTTCATTGCTCATGGGAAGAGATGAAGTATGGTCACTGATTATACCACATGTATTTCCAAATCAAAGTGTTGGGAGAATTACATGTCACTATATCCGTCCAAACCCCAATTTGGTCCAACATGAGAAAGCATTTCTAGCATGATCTCCTCATCCCTTTTCCAAGGCTCAGAGGAGATCCAATTATGGAAAGTTTCTTTTCCAGGACAACTAACCAATTGAATTAAGATCGAAAGCTTTCTAGTAAATCAAGAAAAAAGAAAGAGGAAGAAGAATGAAAACTATAATTGATCCATCAAATTACAACAGAGCTCCCTAACCCAATTAAAGGGGGTTTAGTTGTTCATAGCTCTCGAAATGGAAGATGATAGAGAAGAATACATTCTAAAGTAACTAGAAAGTGCAAAAAAGTAAATATACAAGGTGTAGTTCTCCAAAATGCTCAGCTCCCTCTCTAGTTCAAAACTACTCCTATATATACTACTCTTCTTGATCTTCTAGTCAGTTCTTCAAGTCTTGGATATGGGCCTTTGATCTTGAGTTGAAGCAGTTACAATCTTCAGTGGGCTCAGCTTTGCTTGTAGAAAAAGTGTGAGTTAAGCATAGGTGGACGTTAGTTAGGACGTTAGGGGTGTTAACGTTAAGTGGAAATGTGGGTTCGACAACGTTAGTGACGATCACCTTTTTCACTAACGTTCCAAACCAAAATGATCCACGTTAACTTCAACGTTAGTGGCACTAACTTGACCACTAACGTTGCCTCTTGGTCCTTTGCAAACGTTATTGGCATTCACCTTTTTCAATAACGTTGCCTCTTGGTTCTTCGCAAACGTTATTGGCATTCACCTTTTCCAATAACATTGCTCTTTGCCTCTTTTCCTCACGTTAGTGTAACTAACGTGGCCCTTAACGTGGGCATGCCTAAGCTTCAAGAGCGTTAGTGACACTTACCTTTGTCACTAACACTCCAAATGCCCCTCCTTCCTACGTTAGTGCCTCACGTTAATTGAATTAACGTGACCACTAACGTGGTGGTGATTGCCATCTCCAATGTTAGTGACAAAGGTGAGTGTCACTAACGTTGGCCTATCATGCTTAGCTCCACGTTACTCTTCACGTTAGTGGTCTTAATGTGACCACTAACGTGGGCACTATTCGCTTAGTCCAACGTTAGTGACAAAGGTGAGTGTCACTAACGTTGGCGATTTCTTTCTCCTCCCACGTTAGAGTTCACGTTAATTGGATTAACGTGACTCTTAACGTGGCTAAATGTGCCTTTTTGGAATGTTAGTAGTATTCACTTTTACCACTAATGTTAGAGCTCTCTTTCTCCTCTACGTTAGCTACCACGTTAATGTAATTAACGTGACAACTAACGTGGGCTATGATGGCTTCGAAGGCGTTATTGGCGATCACTTTTTCCATTAACACTACAAGCTTATTCCCATTCCACGTTAGTGGTCATGTTAATTAGATTAACGTGGCTACTAACGTGGCTCTTCCTTGCTTCCTTTATCCTGAAATCAAGCAAATAAAGTGCATCAAAGCTCTGTTCCAAGGCATGAGATCATGCATTATCCATTTTATCATTCAATTCCTGCCTAATTCTCATGAAATCATGTAAAGTTCACAATGTTTGCTTGAATCAAGGTGTAAGTGTATTTTTATCCAAAACTTGCTTATTTACTAAGAAAATGCATGAAACTACCCTAAAACAGTAAAGAAAAGGTAACTGAAAATGGCCAAGATGCCTTGGCATCAGCAAGAAATTATGGATGAAAACAAAAAAAATAAAAAATTTGAGTTGGAAAACAAAACTACCTCCCCTTCACATTCCTACCGTTAAACGCCCAACTATTGCCTGTTTTGGGCGTTTAACGCCCAACTGTTGCCTGTTTTGGGCGTTTAACGCCTAACTGTTGCCTGTTTTGGGCGTTTAACGCCCAACTGTGGCTTGTTTTGGGCGTTTAACGCCTAGTTGTTGCTTGTTTTGGGCGTTTAACGCCTAGCCAGGTACCCTGGCTGGTGTTAAACGCCAGAAAGCCTTTGTCACTTGGCATTTTTCTAAATGCCCAGGATGCTGTACGTCTGGCGTTAAACGCCCAGAATGGTACCCATTCTGGCGTTTAACGCCCAGAAAGGGATCCTTACTGGCATTAAATGCCCAGAATGGTATCCATTCTGGCGTTTAACGCCCAAAAGTGCCTCTTACTGGCATTTTCGTGCCAGTGAGCTTCTTTTCTCTGCTCTCTGTTCTGAATCCTTCTGTAACTCTGTGAACTCTTGTAAATGAGAATTAGTTCTGATGATAATTTATTAAACTCCTATAATTATTATTTAAATAACAAATAAACTACAGTAATGGCTAGGTTGCCTCCCAACAAGTGCTTCTTTATTGTCTTTAGCTAGACCTTACTGAGCTTTAATCTAGTCTCAGTTTTGAGCATTCTTGCTCAAAATTGCTTTCAAGATAATGTTTGACTCTCTGTCCATTAACAATGAACTTTTTGTCAGAATCAATATCCTGATGCTCTACATATCCATATAGTGACACGCCTGTAATCACATATGGTCCTCTCCACTGGGATTTTAGTTTCCCAAGGAATAGCTTGAGCCTAGAGTTAAACAGTAGAACCTTTTGTCCTGGCTCAAACACTCTGGATGACAGGTTCTTATCATGCCATCTCTTTGCTTTCTCCTTGTAAATTTTGGCATTTTCAAAAGCATTGAGTCTGAATTCCTCTAGCTCATTCAGCTGGAGCAATCTTTTCTCTCCAGCTAACTTGGCATCAAGGTTTAGGAATCTGGTTATCCAGTAGGCTTTATACTCCAGTTCCACGGGCAGGTGACAGGCCTTCCCATACACAAGCTGGTATGGAGAAGTTCTTATAGGAGTCTTGAATGCTGTTCTGTATGCCCATAGAGCATCCTCCAAGCTCTTTACGCAATCCTTTCTATGGCCAATTACAGTCCATTCTATGATTCCTTTTAGTTCTCTATTAGAGACTTCATCTTGCCCATTGGTCTGTGGATGATATGGAGTTGCCACCTTGTGGCTAATTCCATATCAGACCATGGCAGTATAAAGCTGTTTATTGTAGAAATGAGTGCCTCTATCACTGATTAGTGCTCTAGGGACACCAAATCTGCTAAAGATATATTTCTGGAGGAACTTAAGTACTGTCTTAGTATCGTTAGTGGGTGTTGCAATTACCTCCACCCATTTAGATACATAGTCTACTGCCACCAGAATATAAGTGTTTGAGTATGATGGTGGGAAAGGCCCCATGAAGTCAATATACCCCATACATCAAACAACTCAATCTCTAAGATCCCTTGTTGAGGCATGGCGTAACCATAAGGTAGATTACCAGCTCGCTGGCAACTGTCACAGTTACGTACAAACTCTCAGGAGTCTCTATAGATTGTAGGCCAGTAGAAGCCACATTGGAGGACTTTGGTGGCTGTTCGCTCACCTCCGAAATGTCCTCCTTATTGTGATCCATGGCAATGCCATAGGATCTTCTGCACCTCTTCTCTAGGCATGCACCTACGAATTAGTCCGTCTGCGCATCTCTTAAAGAGATATGGTTCATCCCACAAGTAGTACTTCGCATCAGAAAGTAATTTTTTTCTTTTGCTGCCTGTTGTACTGCTCATCTGGAAAGGTTTCAAAGATCTCAGTGAGGGGGAGAGATATCCCTTCTACTGGTTTTATCCGGGACAGGTGGTCTGCTACTTGATTCTCTGTCCCTTTTATGTCTCTTATTTCTATATCAAACTCTTGCAGAAGCAACACCCATCTTATGAGCCTGGGTTTTGAATCTTGCTTTGTGAGTAGATATTTAAGAGCAGCATGGTCAATGTACACAATCACTTTTGATCCTACTAGATAGGATCTAAACTTGTCAATGGCATAAACCACTGCAAGCAGCTCTTTTTCTGTGGTTGTGTAATTCTTCTGTGCGTCATTTAGAATGCGACTAGCATAGTAAATAACGTGCAGAAGCTTATTATGCCTAGCATGGTCACTGGCATCACACATTAATTCAAATGGTAATGTCCAGTCTGGTGCAGATATGACAGGTGCTGTGACCAACTTAGCCTTCAGAGTCTCAAAAGCTTACAGACACTCTGTGTCAAAGATAAATGGCGTGTCAGTAGCTAGCAGGTTGCTTAGGGGTTTTGCAATTTTTGAAAAATCCTTTATAAACCTCCTATAGAATCCTGCATGTCCCAGAAAGCTTCTGATTGCCTTAACATTGGTAGGTGGTGGTAATTTTTCAATTACCTCTACCTTGGCTTGATCCACCTCTATCCTCTTGTTCGAAATTTTGTGTATAAGGACAATTCCTTCAGTCACCATAAAGTGACATTTCTCCCAGTTTAAAACCAGGTTGGTCTCTTGGCACCTTTTCAGAACAAGTGCTAGATGGTCAAGACAGGAGCTGAATAAATCTCCAAATACTAAGAAGTCGTCCATGAAAACTTCCAAAAAATTTTCCACCATATCAGAGAAAATAGAGAGCATGCATCTCTAAAAGGTTGCCGGTGCATTACACAGACCAAATGGCATCCTTCTGTAGGTAAATACTCCAGATGGACATGTGAATGCTGTTTTCTCTTGATCCTGGGGATCTACTGCAATTTGGTTGTATCCTGAGTAGCCATCTAGAAAGCAGTAATAGTCATGACCTGCTAGCCTTTCTAGCATTTGGTCTATGAATGGTAAAGAAAAATGATCCTTTCTGCTGGCTGTATTGAGTCTTCTATTGTCAATACACATACGACACCCTATAACTATTCTTGTAGGAACCAGTTCATTTTTTTCATTATGAACCACTGTCATGCCTCCCTTTTTGGGTACAACTTGGACATGGCTCACCCTGGGGCTATCAGAAATAGGATAAATAATCCCAGCCTCTAGTAATTTAGTGACCTCTTTCTACACCACCTCCTTCATGGCTGGATTCAGCCGCCTTTGTGGTTAAACCATTGGTTTGGCATTATCATCAAGTAGGATCTTATGCATGCATCTGGCTAGGCTAATGCCCTTGAGATCACTAATGGACCACCCAAGAGCTGTCTTGTGTGTTCTTAGCACCTGAATTAGTGCTTTCTCTTCCTGTGGCTCTAAGGCAGAGCTTATGATTACATGAAAAGTTTCACCTTCTCCCAGAAATTCATATTTTACGGATGGTAGTAGTGGTTTGAGCTCGAGTTTAGGAGGTTTCTCCTCTTCCTGAGGAGTTTTCAGAGGTTTTTTTATTTCCTCTGGTACCTTTAGCTCAGGCTGAACATCTTTAAAGATGTCCTCTAGCTCTGATTCGAGACTCTCAGCCATACTGATCTCCTTTACCAGGGAGTCAATAATATCAACTCTCATGCAGTCCTTTGATGCGTCCGGATGCTTCATTGCTTTAACAACATTCAGCCTAAACTCATCCTCATTGACTCTCAGGGTCACTTCCCCTTTTTGGATGTCAATGAGGGTTCGTCCAGTTTTTAGGAAAAGTCTTCCTAGAGTGAGGGTTGCACTCTTGTGCTCCTCCATTTCCAGCACTACAAAGTCAGTGGGAAAGGCAAATGGCCCAACTATGACAATCATATCCTCAATTATGCCTGATGGGTATTTAATGGAGCCATCAGCAAGTTGAAGACAAATTCGGGTTGGTTTGACCTCTTCAGTCAATCCAAGCTTTCTGATAGTGGATGCAAGGATTAGGTTGATACTTGCCCCAATATCACATAGAGCTGTCTTGGTACAGGTACCCTCTAATGTGCATGGTATCATAAAGCTTCCAGGATCCTTAAGCTTCTCTGGTAAGCTCTTTAAAATGATTGCACTGCATTCTTCAGTGAGAAAAACTTTTTCAGTTTCTCTCCAATCCTTCTTATGACTTAAGATCTCTTTCATGAACTTAGCATAAGAGGGTATTTGCTCAAGTGCCTCTGCAAACGAAATCTTGAACGCCAGATTCCCTCCCTTTTCTGGCGTTTAACGCCAGATTCCCTCCCTTTTCTGGCATTTGAACGCCATAACTGAACATGGGTTGGGCATTTAACACCAATTTTTCTTTCTTTTCTGGCATTTGAACGCCAGAACTGGGCATCCACTGGGCCTTTAACGCCAGTTTTTCACCCCTTTCAGGTGTTTGAATGCCAGAATCATTCCTCTCTGGGCTCTTACTGTCCTCAGATGGATTTTGGGGAGCAGTCTGCTCATCCTCTATTATTTGTTCTTTTCTTAGCTTTCTGCTGCTTTGAGTTGAGGTATTCAATGTTTTTCCACTTCTTAATTGAACTGCTTGGCACTCTTTTATTATCTGTTTTGATAACTGCTGTCTTGTCTGGTCAAGTTGTGCTTTCATGTTCCTGTTAGCATCCTTAGTGTCTTGAAACATCTCTTTAAATTCTGCCAACTGTTCTGTCAGATAACATAATTGCTTATTGATTTCAGCAACTTGTTCTAGAGGACTAAGTTCAGTAGATACTGCCTTAGCCTATTCTTTTATGGAGGACTCACTAATTAAGTACAGATGCTGATTTCTAGCAACTGTATCAATGAGCTCTTGAGCCTCTTCAATTTTTTTTCTCATGTGTATAGATCCACCAGCTGAGTGGTCTAGAGATATCTGAGCCTTTGTTGTAACCCCGTAGTAGAAGATGTCTAACTGCACCCATTCTGAAAATATTTCAGAGGGGCATTTCCTTAGCATCTCTCTGTACCTCTCCCAGGCATGTAAAGGGATTCATTATCCTCTTGTTTAAGGCCTTGGATGTCCAGCCTTAGCTGTGTCATTCTCTTAGGAGGGAAATATTGATTCAGGAATTTGTCTGATAATTGTTTCCATGTTCTTATGCTAGCTTTATATTGGTTATTTAACCACCTCTTAGCTTGGTCTTTTACAGCAAATGGAAACAGTAATAATTTGTAGACATCCTGATCTACTTCCTTATCATGTACTGTGTCAGCAATTTGTAAGAACTGTGCCAGAAACTCAGTAGGTTCTTCTTGTGGAAGACCGAAATACTGGCAATTTTGCTGCACCATGATAATGAGCAAATTATTCAACTCAAAACTACTGACTCCGATGGAGGGTATACAGATACTACTCTCATATGAAGCAGTAGTGGGGTTAGCATATGACCCCAGAGTCCTTCTGGACTGTTCATTTCCACTTAGGTCCATGATGGAGAAAGGGGAGATCATGTGGATTTATTTTATTTACTTTATTATATTTATTTATTAAATTTTTTTTCGAAACAAAAAGAATAAGAAAAAGGATATTAAAATAATAAAATAAAATAAAAAAATTTTGAAAATATTTTATGAGGATTTTTGAAAAATAATGAGGGGAGAGAAAGTGGTTAGGAGTTTTTGAAAAAGATATTACTTTTAAAAATATTAAAAAGATATGATTTAAAAAATTTTGACCAAGTCAACCCAAGGGATTCAAAAATTATGAGCAATTAAAGGAAAATATATTTTTTTATTTTTGAATTTTATTATGAAAGAGAAAAACACATAAAAGACAAAAGACTTAAAATTTTTAAATCCAATGCTCCTTGTTTTTTAAAATTTTGGAGGGAAAACACCAAGGCACACCAAACTTAAAAATTTTAAGATCAGGACACAAAGAAGACTTAAGAACACTTTGAAGACTTACAAGAACAACAAGAACAAAAAGAAAGAACACCAAACTTAAGATTTTTAGAAAACCAAAGTAAAGTTTTCGAAAACTAAAGAAAAATTAACAAGAGAACACCAAACTTAAAATTTGGCACAAGATTTAATCAAAGAAAAATTATTTTTAAAAATATTTTAGAAAGGAAGACTCAAAGTGTAACACCCTAACTACCAAAGCTCACGCTTCCGGCTGCGCAACTCTGATAGCTCGGACATTACGACGACACTTATACTATTTAATACTAAAATATGAGCCTGTTTAAAAACTTTAAACCGCAATACCATTCCCAAAAAATACTTTCGCCATACAACGTACGCCCATACATACCATACAACTTACAGAAACTCATAAAGAGTACATCCATATATATATACATACATATATATAAATAATATTACAAACATTATCCAGTACAATTCCTATCCCTCTCACAGAATATATCAAGATAAAGGCGAGGGTACAAAAATAATAATATAAAGCAATACAGAGCATCTCAATAACAAATAATTAAACTCTTCATAACTTCTGCGCCCAAATCCTGAAAGGGGAAAAATGTAGGGGGTGAGAACATCATCCTCGAAAGGGTTCTCAGTAGAGGGTTTTTGGGAATTACTGTAATAGGATACATGAAGATAAACCGTACCAGTGATTAATAACCATCTTATGCCTCTTTTCAAAAACAACAGTTTACAATAAAAGTAAAGTCAGAAATCTTTTCTGAAAGAGGAACTGTTCAAT
>NC_029773.3:70729052-70739302 GCF_000817695.3 Arachis duranensis | reverse complement strand
CCATAAATCACTTTTTCTCAAATCGTTTCACTTTGAAACCGAGTTTCAACTCTTTTCAGCCTTAGCTTTAGAAATCTCGTTTCTCAAATCATCTCAGGCTCATAAGCCAAATTTACTCAGGGTGAGTTCCCTTTTTAAAACAAAGTCACTCTCGGCATTCTCTTTCCAAAACTTCCAAAACCATGGCAAGTTAAGGATTTATTTCAAAGCATTCAAAATCACCCATCCAACAGTGGGATTTTATAACAAAAGTTTTCCGGTAGAGTCCCAAGTCTTTAGGGTAGAATAACATAACTCATTTCGCCAAATTCATTTAAAATCATTAAAAGCTTGGCTTTCCGATTTGAGTAATAAAATAGAATCTAAGCCAAACCGAGTCACATAATCATTTACTTCTTTCAAAGCCATTTCCTTTACTTAGGCAAAACCAACTTCAACCCCCATAATAAATTCTAAAGCATTTCAACTGTTCCAAATTGTTTTAGTCTTGCAAGAATTCAGAATTCAAAGAGTACCTAAAATCTTTCCCAAAACATTTCAAAATGAAACTTGTCAATAGACATTCAGGTTCTTTCAAAGTCATTGAAACTCCTCTAATTGAAACCCTGAAGTCAATTTCAAAGGCATTGCACTTGTCACATTTAAAACAGCTTTAAAACAAAAGTTTCATCTAAATAGCTTTCTCCTGAAAGAGGTACAATGCCTTTCTTAAGAAGCAAGACTAAATCACAATTTTCTCTTTAATAATTCATTTCAAAAGCATGAATCATCCTT
This sequence comes from Arachis duranensis, assembly GCF_000817695.3. Lineage (NCBI taxonomy): Eukaryota > Viridiplantae > Streptophyta > Magnoliopsida > Fabales > Fabaceae > Arachis > Arachis duranensis. Next base: position 70,738,528 of record NC_029773.3, on the reverse strand, counting down.
TTCTTGATAATTCAAATAAAATAGTAGAAGTCTTTAACTCATAATTTTTCCAAACAATATTTCAATAAAGTCCCGGATTCTATAGAAATTTCGGCAGCACCTCCCCTAAAACTTGGACTTTGCCACCCGGTTCGGGTTCCAACTAAACCGTTCCTCATTCCTTTTCAACAACACAAAACCAGAAATCAATTCAAAGCATGCTAAATCCAACAATTGCCTCAGTGGAGTATCTCAAGGATACTATTTCAAAATTAACTCAATATCAATCGATATAACTCATTTCCAAAGTTTTAAAGAAACGGTTCAAATAACAAATCATTTGTCCAAAACCAAATCAATTAAAATAAACCAGGCTGAATTCAGAAGTGCATTCGACTTTTCACATCATTGAAATAATTGACTCAATTCAAACCAATCCTCAACGGTTTAAACTCAGATTTCAAATCTTTAAAGAATCAACTTCAAAACATTATATTTTACAAAGCCGCACAACAACTCAGCCAAACCAACATCCATAATCATTCAAGTCAATCAAATAATACATAAGGCAGATACAATCACCAAATACACAATATCTCACATCAGTATCCATATGTAATAATTCCAATACACAAAACATAGTTTTTGGAAAGCGCCCCTACCTCAAAACGCAATTCCAAAACCCAAACGTCTCACAGAGTCCTTTCCACCTCAATTCAAAATCACCGGCAACTAAAACCTCAGCTCCCAGCCACTTTCGCAATAACCATCGCAACACTAATCACAATATACAACAATCAGGACTCGACCCCACGTTATCAAAACTCATATTCATTAACTGAACACAACAGAACACTAACGCGAGGCTTTTTGAAACATAATTTATTACCGAAATAATACAATGAGGCAGCTACGATTTTTGAACCGGCCCCGACAACAGCTCCGGCGGCGGCCAGAATCTCCGGTGGATCAACGGAAGAGTTCTCCGGCGACGGCAGCGAGGTTCTCCAGCGTTGGTAACTGAAACCCACATATAGAGGCGATAAAGCTTCCGAAATCTTAAACGAACGAAAACCAACTTAAAAACCCCTTACCGGCAACGGAACTCGGTGGCAGCCGAGGTGTTCCTGGCGGTAGAGGCTCAACCGGGAGCTTTGGCGGGGGTCCCGGAAGTCACGAAACCACTCTCAGTGGCCAGAAGCATGAGGGCGCAGCTCCCTTCTCCAGCAGCGACACCCGTGGCGGTGGCTGGTGAAGCAGCTCACAACGCAAGTAGCAGCGATGGCCTGAACCTCCTTCTTTCCTTCAGACCAGATCGGGCGGATCTCTAGCGGTGGCGGCGGTAGACCGGAGCAGCAGAACAGAGGGAATGATGACCGTTCAGACAGCAGCGACGGCACACGACGGTGCGTGACGGCAGCTGCGGTGGCGGAGCAGGACGGTGCGAGAACGGGCTTCGTCCTTCTCCTTCCAGGCTCGTCCTCCTGACAGCAGCGACGATTAGGATTCGGCGGCGGTGGCTCCCTCAACGGCGACGAGGCTCAACCCGTCAAGCAGCAGCGGCGCGGAACTCAGCCTCCCCTTTCAAGTTGACGGTGACGCGCGAGGCTCCTCCTCCACTGACTCTTGCGCGGGTCTTCCTTCCTCCCTAAACGGCGTCGATGGTGCCCTCCCTTCTCAGTGACAGGGACGGCGGCGGTGGCGAGGCAGGCTGGATGGCGATGGTGACGGGATGGTGGCGGCAAAGCCCAGCATGCTGGCGCGACTATCTTCCCCCTTGCGTCTCTGATTTCCATTTCTGAGCTCCTTTCCCATTCTGTGTGTGTGTGGCCATTGGGGTGAGAGTGGAGAAACAGGGTAGGGGGTGCGGCTGAGGGTTAGGATGAAAGGGTAGAGTGTTGGGTGAAAATTAGGGTTAGGGGCATTTTAGTAATTTCACTTAAAATTGGGAGTAATATAGTAATTGAAACCCAAATTAAATCCAACACTATTTGTACATAGAAAGTACTATTTTCTCATCAATTTCACAAATTATTTTCAATAAAATGCCCAAATCCAAAAATTAGAAATAATATACTTAATTTCTTCATTTTCCAAAATAGCAGTAATAATATTTAAAATATTACTTATCTAATCCAAATCATATAAAATCCTTATTATTTCATAACTATCAACTTTATACTTTAAATATAGAAAATAATCCAATAATTTTAAAAATGGATAATAATCATAACTTATCTCAAATCCAATAAATCAAAACTTGCCTTAATTATCTATAATAAAATAATCTCTGAAATTAAGGCTATAAATAACTGTAGGATTTGAGACTTGCTCATAATAAGACTTTTCAAAAGTTCTGGGTCTTACACAAAGGGGCAACTATTCCCAAGAACATAGACACATTCAACAAATGCAAGGATTGAACAGAGAAAAACTATTTTTTAGATGACAAAAACACAAAGGACACCAAAATTAAAACATGCAATTAGACTCAATGAGAAACTAACAATTAATAAAGAAAAATAATATTTTTGAAGAAATTTTTTTTTGAAAAGAAAGTAAAAGACTCTAAACCAAAAAGACAAATTTTTCCTAATCTAAGTAACAAAATAAACCGTCAGTTGTTCAAACTCGAACAATCCCCGGCAACGGCACCAAAAATTTGGTGCACGAAAATTACAATCACACTTTGTAATTCCGCACAACTAACCAGCAAGTGCACTGGGTCGTCCAAGTAATACCTTACGTGAGTAAGGATCGATCCCACGGAGATTGCCGGCTTGAAGCAAGCTATGGTTATCTTATTATTCTTAGTCAGGATATCAATAGTGGTTCTTAGTTTTAATTGCGAAGAGTAAAAGAGCATGAATTCAATAATACTTGTTATGCAGTAATGGAGAACAGGTTGAGGTTTTAGAGATGCTCTGTCTCTAAAGTTTTGCTTTCCTACTGTCTTCCTCTTCACGCACGCAGGTCTCCTTCCATGGCGAGCTGTATGTTGGTGGATCACCATTGTCAATGGCTACCAGCCATCCTCTCAGTGAAAAGGGTCCATGTACATGGCTAATCATCTGTTGGTTCTCACTAATGTTGGAATAGGATCCATTGATCCTTTTGCATACTGTCACTGCGCCCAGCATTCATGAGTTTGAAGCTCGTCACAGTCATCCCTTTCCGGATCCTACTCGAAATACTACAGACAAGGTTTAGACTTTCCAGATCTTAGAGATGCTGCCAATTATTTCTAGCTTATACCGCGAAGACTCTGATCTCAATGAATTGAAGGCTCTGTTGTCAGGAGAGGCAATCAAACGCATGGAATAGGAACCCAAGAGATATACATTCAATCTAAGGTAGAACGGAAGTGGTTGTCAGTCATGCCTTCATAGATTGAAAATGGTTATGAGTGTCACGGATCATCACATTCATCATGTTGAAGTGCAAATAAATATCTTAGAATAAAAACAAGCGTGATTGAATAGAAAACAGAAATAATTACATTAATCCATCGAGACACAGCAGAGCTCTCACCCCCAACCATGGGGGTTTAGAGACTCATGCCGTCAAAGATACAAATTTAGATGTAAAATGTGATGAGGTACAAAATAAATCTCTAAAAGTAGTTTTTTATACTCAACTAGTAACCTAGGTTTTCAAAAAATGAGTAAACTAAGATAGATAGTGCAGAAATCCACTTCTGAGGCCCATTTAGTGTGTGTTGGGGCTGAGCATTTAAGCTTTCATGTGTAGAGGCCTTCTGTGGAGTGGAACGCCAGTTTGTAAGTTGTTTCTGGCGTTTAACTCTAGCTTGCAACTTGTTTCTGGCGTTTAACGCCAGAATAGGGCAGAAAGGTGGCGTTGAACGCCAGTTTGCGTCATCTAAACACGGGCAAAGTATAAACTATTATATATTGCTGGAAAGCCCAGGATGTCTACATTCCAACGCAATTGAGAGCGCACCGTTTGGATTTTTGTAGCTCAAAAATTCTATTTCGAGTGCAGAGAGGTCAGAATCCAACAGCATCAGTAGTTCTTTATCACCTCTGAATCAGATTTTTGCTCAGGTCCCTCAATTTCAGCCAGAAAATACCTGAAATCACAAAAAAACACACAAACTCATAGCAAAGTCCAGAAATATGATTTTTGCATAAAAACTAATAAAAATATACTAAAAAGTAGCTAGATCTTACTAAAAACTATATGAAAATACCCCAAAAAAGCGTATAAAATATCCGCTCATCAGAGTCCACAACCAAACTCTAAGTTTGGTGTTGAGAGGCCACAACCATGCTCTGATTATATGTGAGGCTCCATGAGAGCCCACTGTCAAACTATTGACATTAAAGAAGCACTTATTGTGAGGCAACCCAATTTTTATTTATCTATGTTATTTTATGTTTTCTTTAGGTTGATGATCATGTGGAGTCACAAAAACAACTGCAAAAATAAAAACAAATTCAAAAACAGCATTAAAATAGCACACCCTCTAAATGGCAGTAAGAGTAGCAGAATGGGCGTTAAACGCCCAGCCTGGCATCATTCTGGGCATTTAACGCCAGAAATGGACACCAGACTGGCATTTAACGCCAGAACAGAGCACCAACTTGGTGTTAAACGCCAGAAAAGGTATAAAAGCTGGCGTTCAACGCCAAAAACAAGCAGCAGTCTGGCGTTAAACGCTAGAATTGCACTCTAAGGGTGTTTTGCACGCCTAAATGGAGCAGGGATGAGAAATCCTTGACCCCTCAGGATCTGTGGATCCCACAGGATCCCCACCTCTCTCTCTCCCCCTCAACATCTCTATAACACTCTACCCAAAACACCACTCACCTATCAAATCTTATCCTCTTTCCTATATTCTCTTCACCAATCACCTCCATATCTCTTCCCCAAAAACCCCACCTACCTCACTTTTCAAATTCAAACACTTTACTCTCTCCTACCCCCTTGGCCGAACCTATCTCTCCATCCATCTCCTCCATTTTCTTTTTCTTTCCCTTCTTTCGTTCTTCTTTTGCTCGGGGACGAGCAAACCTTTTAAGTTTGGTGTGGTAAAAGCATTGCTTTTTGTTTTTTCATAACCATTTACGGCACCTAAGGCCGAAGAAACCTCTAGAAAGAGCAAAGGAAAGGAAAAAGCTTCCACCTCCGAGTCATGGAAGATGGAGAGATTCATCTCAAAGGTCCATCAAGACCACTTCTATGAAGTTGTGGCCAAGAAGAAAGTGATCTCTGAGGTTCCTTTCATGCTCAAGAAGAATGAGTATCCGAAGATCCGACATGAGATTCGAAAAAGAGGTTGGGAAGTTCTCACCAACCCCATTCAACAAGTCAGAATCTTAATGGTTCAAGAGTTCTATGCCAATGCATGGATCACTAGGAACCATGATCAAAGTATAAACCCGAATCCAAAGAATTTGCTTACAATGGTTCGGGGGAAATACTTAGATTTCAGTCCGGAAAATGTAAGGTTGGCATTCAACTTGGCAATGATGCAAGAAAACGCACGCCCCTACACCAGAAGGGTCAACTTTTATCAAAGGTTGGACCAAGTCCTCATGGGCATATGTGTGGAAGGAGCTCAATGGAAAAGAGACTCAACAGGCAAGCCGGTTCAATTGAGAAGACCGGACCTTAAGCCTGTGGCTAGAGGATGGTTGGAGTTCATCCAACGCTCCATCATTCCTACTAGCAACCGATCTGAAGTTACTGTAGATCGGGCCATCATGATCCATAGTATTATGATTGGGGAGGAAGTGGAAGTTCATGAGATCATACCTCTAGAACTCTACAAGGTGGCTGACAAGTCCTCCACTTTGGCAAGGTTAGCCTTTCCTCACCTCATTTGTCACCTATGCAATTCGGCTGGGATTGACATAGAAGGAGATATTCTTATTGAAGAGGACAAGCCCATCACTAAAAAGAGGATAGAGCAAACAAGAAAGCCCACTCATGGACCTCAACAAGAGCATGAGGAAATTCCTCATCAAGAAATCCTTGAGATGCCTCAAGGAATGCATTTTCCTCCACACAACTATTGGGAGCAACTTAACACCTCTTTGGAAGGCTTGAGTTACAACATGGACCAACTAAGGGTGGAGCACCAAGAGCACTCCATCATTCTCCATGAGATTAGAGAAGATCAAAGAGCTATGAGGGAGGAGCAACAAAGGCAAGGAAGAGACATAGAGGAGCTCAGGCGTTCCATTGGACCTTCAAGAGGAGGAACTAGCCGCCATCACTAAGGTGGACCTGTTTCTTGATTTCCTTGTTCCTATTTTTCTGTTTTTCGAATTTGATGCTTTATGTGTTATCCATGTTTGTGTCTTCATTACATGATCATTAGTGTCTAGTGTTTATGTCTTAAAGCTATGAATAATTCCATGAATCCTTCACCTCTCTTAAATGAAAAATGTGCCTAATTACAAAAGAACAATAAGTACTTGGATTTCAAATTTTATCTTGAAATTAGTTTAATTATTTTGATGTGGTGGCAATACTTTTTGTTTTCTGAATGAATGCTTGAACAATGAATATTTTTTATAGTGAAGTTTATGAATGTTAAAATTGTTGGCTCTTGAAAGAATAATGAACAAAGAGAAATGTTATTGATAATCTGAAAAATCATAAAATTGATTCTTAAAGCAAGAAAAAGCAGTGAATAACAAAGCTTGCGAAAAAAAGAGAAAAGAGAAAAAAATGGCAAAAAAGAAAAAGAAAAAAAAGCAAGCAAAAAAAGCCAATAGCCCTTTAAACCAAAAGGCAAGAGTAAAAAGGATCCAAGACTTTGAGCATTAATGGATAGGAGAGCCCAAGGAAATAAAATCCAGGCCTAAGTGGCTAAATCAAGCTGTCCCTAGCCATGTGCTTGTGTCATGAAGGTCCAAGTGAAAAGCTTTAGACTGAGTGGTTAAAGTCATGATCCAAAGCAAAAAGAGTGTGCTTAAGAACTCTGGACACCTCTAATTCGGGACTTTAGCAAAGCTGAGTCACAATCTGAAAAGGTTCACCCAGTTATATATCTGTGGCATTTATGTATCCGGTGGTAATACTGGAAAACAAAGTGCTTAGGGCCACGGCCAATACTCATAAAGTAGCTGTGTTCAAGAATCAACATACTGAGCAAGGAGAATCAATAACACTATCTAAAATTCCGAGTTCCTATAGATGCCAATCATTCTGAATTTCAAAGGATAAAGTGAGATGCCAAAACTATTCAGAAGCAAAAAGCTACAAGCCTCGCTCATCTAATTAGAACTAAGTTTCATTGATATTGTGAGATTCATTGTATATTCTCTTCTTTATATCCTATTTTGTTTTCAGTTGCTTGGGGACAAGCAACAATTTAAGTTTGGTGTTGTGATGAGCGGATAATTTATATGATTTTTGGCATTGTTTTTAGGTAGTTTTTAGTAGGATCTAGCTACTTTTTAGTATATTTTTATTAGTTTTTAAGAAAAATTCACATTTCTAGACTTTACTATGAGTTTGTGTGTTTTCTATGATTTCAGGTATTTTCTGGCGGAAATTGAGGGACCTAAGCAAAAATCTCATTCAGAGGCTGAAAAAGGACTGCTGATGCTGTTGGATTCTGACCTCTCTGCACTCGAACTAGATTTTTTGGAGCTACAGAAACCCAAATGGCAAGTTCTAAATTGCGTTGAAAAGTAGACATCCAGGGCTTTCCAGCAATATATAATAGTTCATACTTTTCTTGAGTTTTGACGACGCAAACTGGCGTTCAAACGCCAACTTCCTGTCCTATTCTGGCGTTAAACACCAGAAACAGGATAGAAGCTGCAGTTAAATGCCCAAACTGGCATAAAAGCTGGCATTTAACTCCAAGAAAAGTTTCTATACACGAAAGCTTCAATGCTCAGCCCAAGCACACACCAAGTGGGCCCAAAAGTGGATTTCTGCCTCATTTACTTATTTCTGTAACCCTAGTAACTAGTTTAGTATAAATAGAACTTTTTACTATTGTACTGGGGGAGCCGAGGACTTTCGGAACATCATTGGGGGCTGGCCTCACGGTCATGCCTCGACCATTATCACTTATGTATTTTCAACGGTGGAGTTTTTACACACCATAGATTAAGGTGTGGAGCTCTGCTGTTCCTCGAGTATTAATGCAATTACTACTGTTTTCTATTCAATTCAAGCTTATTCTTATTCTAAGATGTTCACTTGCACTTCAACCTGATGAATGTGATGATCCGTGTCACTCATCACCATTCTTACTTATGAACGCGTGCCTGACAAACACTTCCGTTCTACCTGCGAAAGCTAGAGTGTGTATCTCTTGGATTCCTGGTCCTTGCATTTGATTGCCTCTCTTGACAACAGAGCCTTCAATTCCTTGAGATTAGAGTCTTCATGGTATAAGCTAAAACCAATTGGCAGCATTCTTGAGATCCGAAAAGTCTAAACCTTGTCTGTGGTATTCTGAGTAGGATCTGGGATGGGATGACTGTGACGAGCTTCAAACTCATGACTGTTGGGCATAGTGACAGACGCAAAAGGATCACTGGATCCTTTTCCAACATAAGTGAGAACCAACAGATGATTAGCCCTACGTAACCCGTAGCTAGACCATTTTCACTGAGAGGACGGGAGGTAGCCATTGACAACAGTGATACCCAAACATACAACTTGCCATAGAAAGGAGTATGAGTGATTGAATGAAGACTGTAGGAAAACAGAGATTCAAAAGGAATAACGCATCTCCAAACGCTTATCTGAAGTTCTCACCAATGAATTACATAAGCATCTCTATCTTTATTTTGTGTTTATTTATCTTTTAATTATCAAAAGTTCATAACCATTTGAATCCGCCTGACTGAGATTTACAAGATGACCATAGCTTGCTTCAAGCCGACAATCTCCGTAGGATCGATGACAAACCCCAATTTGACGGTTTATCTTGTATTGATTTTAGGGGATTTTATAACCTTTTACCCACATTTATTCAATGAAATAGCATGGTTTTGTATATTCTCCTTTAATTGTGCTTAAGAGTGAAAACATGCTTTTTAGGCCTTAAAATAGCTAAATCTAATTCACCTTGATTCCATTAGATGCCTTGATATGTTTGTTAAGTGATTTAAGGTTTAGGAGGCAAAGATTGGATCAAGGGAATGAAGAAAGAAGCATGAAAAGTTGGAGAACTCATGAAGAAATGAAAGAACCGGAAAGCTGTCAAGCCGACCTCTTCGCACTTAAACGACCATAACTTGAGCTACAGAGGTCCAAATGATGCGGTTCCAGTTGGGTTGGAAAGCTAACATCCGGGGCTTCGAAATGATATAAATTTTGCCATATGTTGCTTCGCGTTCAGGGGCGCGCACGTGCCGATTCTGTCCGTGGCCCACTTTAATGAAATCGTCCCCAGCGGTTTTAGGAGCCTTGTGGGCCCAATCCAACTCATTTCTAATGCTATTTAACCGAAGGAGTGAAGAGGGAAACATATGTTAGTTACCATTAGTTATAGTTTAGTT
>NC_029773.3:70725594-70729019 GCF_000817695.3 Arachis duranensis | reverse complement strand
TAGATTTTGTTCCTCTTGGCCTAGGTAGAGTAATTAGTGACACTTGAGTTATCTAATTCCTTTGTTGATTGGTAATTGGAGAGATTGCTAATTGGTTTGGAGTGCACTAAAGCTAGTCTTTCCTTGGGAGTTGGCTAGGACTTGTGGCTCAAGTCAATTCATCCACTTGACTTTCCTTTATTAGCAAGGGTTAACTAAGTGGTAGCAATGAACAATTCTCATCACAATTGAGAAGGATAACTAGGATAGAACTTCTAGTTCTCATACCTTACCAAGAGCCTCTTATAGTTGTTAGTTTATTTTCATTGCCATTTAATTTCATGTCTCTTATCCAAAACCCCAAAACAACTCAAACCAATAACAAGACACTTTATTGCAATTCCTAGGGAGAACGACCCGAGGTTTGAATACTTCGGTTTATAAATTTAGTGGTTTGTTTTAGTGACAAACAACTTTTTGTATGAAAGGATTAATGATTGGTTTAGAAACTATACTTGCAACGAGAATTCATTTGTGATTTCTAAACCATCAAAAATCCATTCGTCAAAATGGCGCCGTTGCCGGGGATTTGCAATGGTGTTATGTTATTGGTTATTGTACATATGTAAATATTGTGAATAGCTTACTTTTTGCTTTATTTGCTAGTTGTAGAATTTTGTTTCTCTCGTTTTCTATTATCTTTTGATTATTGTTTTCTCTTTCCATTATGAATTCTCACTTTGCCTATGAGCTTGGTTCTAATTATGTTGTAGGAGATGTGAATTTTAATGACAACATGTATCAAGGATGGGATAACCAACGGTGGGAGGAGCCATATGCATATGATCAATCCTCATGGCAACAACCCCCACCAATGCACTATGAAGAAGAGCCATTCTATGATGCATACCAATCCAATGGCTATGGTGAATTTCTTTTTGTGACACTCAACAACCACCATCATATGCCTATGAACCTTACCCTCAACATGAACATCAACCAAACTCACTAGCCTCTCCATACCAAGCACCTTCCCATAATCCATATCCACCATTTGACCAATCACCCATACCATATTCTTATGACCTTTATGAGCAAGAACCTATAGAACCACCACAACCCTATCATGATTACTACCATGAACCACCTCAATACACAACTCTACCAAGATCACTACCAAGAACCACCTCAATACACACAATCTCCACAACCTTACCAAAAGGAACCACCTTCCTATTATGAACCCTCTCTCCAAAATGATGAACCCTCTTATCCACCCCAAGCCCCAATAGACGATTCTCTCACTTTGTTACTTCAAGGACAAGAAGCCATGAAGCGGGATACACTTGAGTTTGTGACCAATTTGACCAAGGTGGTGCACACTTTAGCCCACCAATGTTTGAATACTCAAGGTGCTTCCGTAGCCACATGTGGAACCGCAAAAGAAGAGCAAAGCAAGAAGGAGAGATTAGAAACTCCGGTGGGGGATAAGAAATGTCATTTTGTATTGGAGCAACTAGAGGAAGATATAATCATTGAAGAAAAGGAAGAAGTGGTTGAAGATTTAGGAGATGTTGAAAGTCCAAGGGAATGTAGCATCATGGAGCACTCTTCCAAGAAGCTTGATATTGATGTTGAGGAGGGCGCGCAACCTCCAAGGCATATCATCATTGGAGACTTGGAAGAGGCTTATCAAGAGATAGATTCAATCATGGATGAATTTCTCTCTACAATGGAATCTTCTCCCATTGGACATGGAGTTGAAATTATAGAAGAGTGTGCACAACCTCCCATACCCTTGGTGAGCAATGAGAAAGAGATCTACCAAGGAGAGAACGTTGGCGTGGCGTATATTGAAATTGAAGAACATGAAGAGGTTGATCAAGAGATGGATTCATTCATCAATGAATTCCTATCCAAAGTTGAATCACCTCCCATTAAACAAGATGAAGCTCTTGAAGACAACACCAAGCCAAGTAAAAGGGAAAAGGTTGAAATTGAAGAAGTTTGTGAAGAGGTGGAAATACACAAAGAAGAGCCTAAAGAAGTAGACCTTGCATTGTCTAAGTGTGGGGAGGTCTCCCTTCCCAAGTCACCATCCAAAACAACATTCAAGTGGGTAAAATTCTTATCCCTAAGCTTTACTTTCTCACTTGAATATGGTTTAATTGAAAATGATGGTCAACTTAGAGCTCTTTGCGGAGTCAAAAGTATAAGAGAGTTGTGTAGTGGTTGGAAACATCATTCTAAGCTCATGACGGTTGTAAGCTCAAAATTCAAGAGCAATGGTTGGTGTGGAACCAAATTGCATGGGTCTAGGAAGTTGTTTGGAAGTTTCTTTGCGAATTCCAAGGCCATACCACCCGGATGGAATAATGAAGATCAATCTAAGGACGGGTGTCAAAACAAAGTATGGGATCCCAGATCGCACAATGAAAATCAAATTTGGGAGCTCATGGTTTGTGGAGAACTCCATCAAAGCTTGAAGATATTGAAATTGAAGAATGAAGCTTATTGGAGATTCAAGCATTGGTGGAAGTTCCAAGATGAGTACAAGCACAAGCCACCTTGAGAAGAGCTCCCCATAAGTCCAACTTAAGGACTTAAACTAAAAGTGTTAGGTGGGAGACACCCCACCATGGTAAACTCTTTCCATACTCTTTTAGTTTTGTTAATAAGTGAATTGAGTTGCCATTGTAGGTAGATTCTCATTTTCATTTTTATCTTTTGTAAATATTGGTAGAATTAGTTTAATTTCTTGTTTTTATTGTTTTATTGAGTTTAGTTAGAAGTATAATATGATAAATAAGGTTTTAGGGTGTTTTGGTAGCTGTTTGGAGGATTGGAAGGCTTGGATTGGTGTAAGAACTTAGAAAAATATTTTTTTGAAAAACAGAACACCATCCACGCGTGCGCGCACCTAACGCGTACGCGCACCTGAGCATTTTTCGACCACCCACGCGGACGCGCACTGTACGCGTACGCGTGGATGCAAAAAAATTCGACTCCAGCCAAAAACCCGAGAGTTAGGCCTGCACTGTGCGAACACTGGGCCTAAGGCACAAGTCTATTCACGCGTGAGCGCACTTGGCGCGTACGCGCACATCATCTTAAATTCGCAATGCACGCGTACGCGCACTGTGCGCGCGCGCGTCGATTGCACGATCCACACTCCTGGTACTTTTACCCGAGAGTTGTGCCAGACTTGGGCCGACATTATGCCTCCGGCCTAACTCGATGCACGCGTGCGCGCACACGGCGCGTACGCGTCCTTCGACCAATATACCCATCGACGCGTAAACGTGCATGACGCGCACGCGTCGGTAAAAAAAAAAGCTCGTCGAATGGATAGTCTCTAAACCAACAATAATCCTTTCATACAAAAATTTGTTTGTCACAAGTACAAACCCCTAAAATCTATAAACCGAAGTATTTAAACCTCGGGT
>NC_029773.3:70723798-70724885 GCF_000817695.3 Arachis duranensis | reverse complement strand
ATAGAATTTATTTTGGAACATGGTTTTTGAGCTAAGAACACAAGCATGTGAGTTTTGAGCCTAATTGTGTGGTTACATCTTATAACCACCTATTTTCCATTCTTGTGTGCATTATTCTCTTTCTATAATTGTAATCTTTGATTTGTTTGATTCTTTATGTCCATTATTTTGTGTATACATGCATTTATATGATTGAGGCCATCATTTCATTAGCTCACTTACCCAAATGGCCTTACCTTTTATCTTCCTTTGTTAGCCAATTTGAGCCTACGATTAACCCACTTGTTCCTAATTTTAGCACATTACAAGCCTTGAAGCGAAAAACAATAAATGTCCTTATTTGGATCTTTGATTGGCTTAGGCTAGTGTGTGTGAGTATCATTCAAGTGTGGGAATCTTGGGACATTGGGTGAATAAAAGGGTAGTTTTGTATTTTTATTGAAAATATTGGAAATTGGGTACATACTCATATATTGATCAAATGTAAAACCTTATGCATTAATGTTTTTGTATATAGAAAAAAAATGAGAAAAACAAAAGAAAAAGAAAAGAAAAAAATAATATGGAAAAGGAAAAGAAAAAAATATAGAAAAAAGAAAGAAATAAAAAGGGGACAAAATGCACCAAAACAAAGTGAAGCTCAATAAAGATCAATGCATAAGTGTTGTGAAATGAAAAGAAATTGCATGAGTATGTGAAAAAGTGAGAAATGGGTAGTTAGGATAGCTTTGAAATTGTATAGGATGTCATAGGTTAGGTGGGAAGTTTAAGCTTATCAAAGATTCAAATTTCAAGCTCACTTGACCAAATATGCATCCTACCTTAACCCTAGCCCCATTACAACCTAAAGAAAAGACCTCATGATAATTGTATGCATGCATGAAATAATTGTTGATTGTTAGATGAAAAACAAATTTTGGAAAGCATGATTAGGGGAGAATTGAGAGAATCAACCCCAAACACCGAGCGACTAGAGTGCAAACACTCCCGGTGAGGGTTCGATGCTCAATTCCTTGATTCCCGGCTTTCATGAGCGTTCTTCTTGCAAGTCTATGTGAACTTCACTTTTATATTTAAATTGGTAGGA
>NC_029773.3:70721928-70723554 GCF_000817695.3 Arachis duranensis | reverse complement strand
CATAGTTTCTACAAGTATGGTGGCGCGCACGCGCATAGTACGCGCACGCGCCGTTGCTGCCACCTAGTCCACTTGAAGCAAAACGTGGCCAGCGATTTTAGAAGCCTTGTGGGCCCAATCCAACTCATTTCTGATGCTATTTAACCCACAGAGTGAAGAGGGAAACACATGTTAGTTACCATTAACCATTAGTTTAGTTTTAGAGTTAGTTTCTAGAGAGAGAAGCTCTCACTTCTCTCTAGGATTAGGATTAGGATTAGGTTTAGTTCTTAGATCTAGATTTTAATTCATCTTCTTCTACTTCTATCTTTTCAATTCTTTGTTGTTACATTCATCTTCTTCTATTCTTTTCTTTTGTTGTAATTTCCTTTATGTTGTTCTTGTGTTTTTGTTGTAGATCTACTATTGTTCCTTCCATTTTCTTTTAATTCAATAAGAGGTAATTCATAATAATTGCTCTTCTTTGCTTTTTCTATTGTTGATCTCTTGCCTTTGTAGTTAGATCTCTCTTTAATTCTTGCAATTTATGTTGTTTACTTTTATTGCCTTTTATGTGTTTGTTGAAATGCCTCTTCTAGATTTAGTGTAGATTTTGTTCCTCTTGGCCTAGGTAGAGTAATTAGTGACACTTGAGTTATCTAATTCCTTTGTTGATTCATAATTGGAGAGATTGCTAATTGGTTTGGAGTGCACTAAAGCTAGTCTTTCCTTGGGAGTTGGCTAGAACTTGTGGCTCAAGTCAATTCATCCACTTGACTTTCCTTTATTTAGTAAGGGTTAACTAAGTGGTAGCAATGAACAATTCTCATCACAATTGAGAAGGATAACTAGGATAGGACTTCTAATTTTCATACCTTGCCAAGAGCCTTTTATAGTTGTTAGTTTATTTTCATTGCTATTTACTTTTCATGCTTCTTATCCAAAACCCCAAAATAACTCTAAACCAATAACAAGACACTTTATTGTAATTCCTAGGGAGAACGACCCGAGGTTTAAATACTTCGGTTATTAATTTTAGGGGTTTGTACTTGTGACAAACAAATTTTTGTATGAAAGGATTATTGTTTGGTTTAGAAACTATACTTTACAACGAGATTTCATTAGTGAAATTCTAAACCGTCAAAAATCTATTCGTCAAAATGGCGCCGTTGCCGGGGATCGAAAATGCTCAATGTACACGTACGCATGCAGTGCGCGTACGCGTGGATGGTGCTCTGTTTTTTAAAAATTTTTTGGTAT
This sequence comes from Arachis duranensis, assembly GCF_000817695.3. Lineage (NCBI taxonomy): Eukaryota > Viridiplantae > Streptophyta > Magnoliopsida > Fabales > Fabaceae > Arachis > Arachis duranensis. The sequence goes on along the minus strand of NC_029773.3, from coordinate 70,722,315 downwards.
GTTTTTACACCAATCCAAGCATTCCAAACCTCCAAACAGCTACCAAAACACCATAAAACCTTATTTAACATACTAAACTATCAAATGCACTTAACAAACTACCAAAACAGGAAATTAAACTAATTCTACCCATATATACAAAAGAGAAAATGAAAAGATTTTACCATGGTGGGGTGTCTCCCACCTAGCACTTTTGTTTATTGTCCTTAAGTTGGACTTATGGGGAGCTTCTCTCAAGGTGGCTTGTGCTTGTATTCATCTTGGAACTTCCACCAATACTTGGACTTCCAATAAGCTTCATTATTCAAGATTAATATTTCCAAGCTTTGATGGAGTTCTTCGCAAACCATAGGCTCCCAATGTTGATCCTCATGTGTTCCCGGATCC
>NC_029773.3:70720216-70721419 GCF_000817695.3 Arachis duranensis | reverse complement strand
CTTGGGGAGAGGTATTTCCAATGTGCTAGTAAGCTCCACTCCCTTGTTTTTGTCCTTGATTGCCTCCACCTTTTCACAAACTTCTTCATTCTCAATCCTTTGTTCATCAACTTCATCTAACTCTTCTCCATCACTCAAGTCATAAATGGGAGGTTGAGGGAAATCTACCTCCATATCACTTTCAAATTCATTGGGAGAAGGTTCTTCAAATTCAAAGGATTCTTCACCAAGAAGATTGGATGCATGATCTCCATCACCAAGGGAACTCAATTCTTGTTTTACTCCTTCCAAGTCTTCATATGGGATATGCCTTGGAGGTTGTGCACATTCCTCCTCAACATCAACTTCAATCTTCCTGGAGGGGTTTTCTATAACTCTAGGTTCCCATGGAAGTTCCGCATCTCCTAAGTCTTCAACCACTTCTTCCTTTTCTTCAATGGTCATAGGTTCCTCCAATTGTTCTAACACAAAGTAGCATTCCTCCTTTTCCACCGAAGTTTCCAATCTCTCCTTTAAGCTATGCTCCTCTTTAGATTCTCCACATGTAGCTATGGGAGTTTCTTGAGTGTCCAAAAGTTGGGATGCTAGCCGGTTTACCACCTCATCTAAGGTGGTCATGAATTGTTGCACATCCCTTGTCATCTCCTTTTGTCCTTGAAGAAGAACGCCGAGGGTTTCATCCATTGGAGATTGGGGTGGATGGGAGGGTTCATCATTTTGGAGAAAGGGTTCATTATAGGAAGGTGGTTCTTTTTGGTAAGGTAGTGGTGTGTATTGAGGTGGTTCTTGGGAGTAGTAATCTTGGAATTGTGGTTCCATGTATGGCTCATATGGTTCAAAAGTTGGTTGGTGTGATGGATAAGGATCATGGTCATAGGGAGGTGTTTGTTGAAAATAGGCTTGTGAGTGTGGTTGAAGTTCATGTTGAGGATATGACCCATAGGCATATGGTGGTGGTTCTTGAAAATCACAAGGAGATTCACCATAGCCATTGGATTGATATGAATCTAAAAATGGCTCTTCTTCATAGTGCATTGGTGGAGGTTGTTGCCAAGAAGATTGATCATAAGCATATGGCTCCTCCCACCTTTGATTATCCCATTCTTGATACACAACTTCATTATAGTTCTCATCACCTACAACATAATTGTAACTACACTCATAGCCAAAGTGAGAATTCATGATAGCAAGAGAGGGCAAAAA